>NC_069504.1:632951346-633251346 GCF_027579735.1 Bombina bombina
ATTCCGCAGTGATGCCCATGGGTACAAGGATAAAAGTACAACGCAGAAACAATACAATAAAAGACAACATTTTACAGACAAATAAAGGGGAAATTGAGGGCCCTATTCCCTTGGGAACTTACAATCTAGATGGGTAGGAGGATGGGAAACAGGAGGTGGGGACTGCAAAGGTGAGAATGATATTAGTGAGGAGATAGATGAAGGCAACTGTTAGGTGAGTGAAGTTAATGTGTTAATGAGTCAGGTGATAAGCTGCTTCCCTGAACAAAAAGGTATTTAGGGAACGATTAAAGGAGGAGAGGTTAGGGGAAAGTCTGACAGCTACATATGTACAGTATGTCTCACATGAAATTATAGGTTATCAGTAGGAAGGAAAAAAAAGCAATTGAGACCAAGTTACAAAGGAGGGAGTTCTGATTGATGCTTTTTTCTTCATAGCTGGCATTTTATTTCTGTGCATAAGGAAGATCCCCCAGCAAATAACTTGTCTAACAAAAATGAGACTGAATTTTCACATAATATGTCTCATAGTTGACAATGTGAATATATTTACTCAGCCATAACAAATACAATTATGTGTGGGTACAATGTCAAGTTAGCAAAACTTGTTATGGCATTACATATATATATATATCAAAGAATGTTGAGAAAAAATTATCTGTGTTTGCAGGTATACCTAAAAGTTAATGTCAATAAAGTTTTGACATATAAATTCAATGGCAATAGAAACTTACATTAATGCCCAAGCAAAGAAGTTCCTGGTTTCAGCTTTCTTAATAATTGAAAACTCAAACTCTACTCCATCAAGTATGCCCCCAGAAAACACAACATACCAACAAGCTCTTTATAAAAATAAATATTTAATCAGAACTGAAACAGAGCACTTCCCTTACATTTCAGGTTAAAGTGAGATATTAACGCTAGAATTAACATATGTTTAGTCACTGATTGCATGACTATTAAAATAATCTTCTTTAAGTGTTATTTGAACATGTGCATTTTAACATAGAAGTAAGGTAAACTGAGCTATATAGACTCTTGATAAATTATTTTGTACTTTTACATTTTATAATAATATCACAAAGAGACATAAACAATCCATCATAGAAAATGCTAAACTGACTATGTAAACTTATGGCAGTGGGGTAAACTTAGATAAAAATAGATACAAAAAAGAAAGATTGTGTAGAGGTATGTTTTGCTGTGGTGGCCTCATGTAGGGGGCTATTTAGATTTAAGGGGCTTTGCAATGTCAACGTTGTGGTTAAGCATTGAGAGAACAATTATTTTGGCCAACCATTATGATTAGTTATGCTCCATAAGACTGTCTCCAACCTCTTATAGTTTCAGATGCTCCTTGAAAACAAACCTATTCAGAAAGTCTTACCATCTCTTGTTTTTCATCCTAGCCAAAATAATTATTGTAATATCTTGACTCACTGCTGCAACTACAATCCATGTTACAGGCTACCTCAAACCTTATGTCGCTGCACCCTCAACCTGTATACTGTAAGCTCTCTGGAGCAGGGCCCTCTTCCTCCTGTACTAGATTTTAGTCTGTTATGTTTTGCCTCTTGTAAAAAATCCTTGTCATCATATACTTCTATCTCTGTACCCATCACTAAGCAGTTTTGTGGCACTATAAAAATAAATGATAATAATAATAGGAGATGGTAACAGCTGAGGTGATTGGGTCAGCCATTAGAGTTATTTACTGTAGGTAAAAGTCAAACACCTAGATTACAGGTTTTGTGTTATAGAGGGTGCGAAACTAATGCAACAAAAGTTGCGTTATTTCACCCTCCAAGTTTCTAAAAAGCCACCTTGTGCATGCGGTATGGTGCCGATGATCTCCATACCGCACAAAATCCAAGGGCTGCTTTGACGTGCTCATGCACGCTTTCCCCATAGACATCAATGGGGAGAAGGTGTTAGAAAAAAAAATAACACCTGAAGTGAGGAATGGCGATCGCCTTAACGCAACCCCTATTGATGTCTATGGGGGGAAAAGTTGCATTTAAACACCCTGACATAAACCCCAAGTCTAAACACCCCTAATCTGCTGCCCCCAACATCAGCGACACCTAAATAACTAATAAAAGTTATTAAGCTCTACGACATCGCTGCCACTATAAAAAAATATTAACCCTTATTCCCCCACACCCTAACATCGCCGACACCACTATAATAAAGCTATTAACCCCTATTCCGCCGCTCCTAACATAACTATTATACTAAAATTAAAATAACTACCAATTAAAAAAAAAATTAGACATTAAAAAAAACTAACACTACTAAAAAAAATCTAAAATTACAAAAAATAAAAATCTAAAATTACAAAAAATAAAAAAATACTAAATTACAAAAAAAACCCACTAAATTACAAAACATACCAAACACTAAGTTACAAAAATACAGAATTATCCAAAATAAAAACAATTCCACCTAATCTAATAGCCCTATAAAAATAAAAAGCCCCCCCCCAAATTAAAAAAACACTAGCCTACAATAAACTACCAATAGCCCTTAAAAGGGCCTTTTGTAGGGCATTGCCCTAAAGAAATCAGCTCTTTTACCTGAAAAAAATACAAAGACCCCCCAACAGTAAAACCTACCACCAAACCAACCCCTCAAAATAAAAAAACTTAACTCTTACAAAAACCTAAAAGGGCATTTGTAGGGCATTTAGCTCTTTTGCATTTCCTTTAAAAAGGCACCCACCCCAAAAAAGTTAAAAAAGTTTAACACTAACCCCCGACGATTGACTTACAGTTTCTGAAGTCCGGACATCCAGACGGCGAGAAGTCTTCATCCAGGCGGCGAGGTTTTCATTCATCCATGCGGCATCTTTTATCTTCATCCAGGCGGCATCGTCTATCTTGATTTTTGAAATTCAAATCATCCAATTGGATGAGAGCTACTGAAATCCTATTGGCTGTTCAAATCAGCCAATAGGATGAGAGCTACTGAAATTCTACTGGCTATTCAAATCAGCCAATAGGATCTCAGTAGCTCTCATCCTATTGGCTGATTTGAATTTTAAAAATCAAATCAGCCAATAGAAATGCAAGGAACACCATTTTGAAAAGGTTCCCTTGCATTGAAGATTTAGTGTATGGCAGTGACCGTATGAAGAGGACGCTCTGCACCAGATGTCTTAAAGGATGAAGATAGAAGACGCCGCGAGGATGAAGATAGAAGACGCTGCCTGGATGGATGAAGACCTTGCCGCCTGCATGAAGACTTCTCGCTGCCTGGATGTCTTCAGAAACTGTAAGTGGATCGGTGGGGGGTAGTGTTAGGGGTTTTTTTTTTTACTTTTTTTGGGGTGTTTTTTTTTAGATTAGGGTTTGGGCTTTTTTTAAAGAGCTAAATGCCCTTTTAAGGGCAATGCAAAATAGCTAAAAGCCCATACAAATGCCCTTTTCAAGGCAATGGGTATCATAGGTTTTTGTTAGAGTTAGGTTTTTTAGTTTGGGGGTTGGTTGGGTGATGGGTTTTACTGTTGGGGATCTTTGTATATTTTTCAGGTAAAAGATCTGATTTCTTTTCCTTTTTAGGGCTATTTGTAGTTGATTGTAGGCTAGGTTTTTTTATTTTGGGTGGGTTTTTTATTTATTGGGCTATTAGATTAGGTGTTATTGTTTTTATTTTGGATAATTTTGTCTGTTATTCTTTGTAATTTAGTGTTTGTTATTTTTGCAATTTAGTTTTTTCTTGTTTGTTTTTGTAATTTTAGATTTGAATTTTTTTAGTAGTGTTAGTTTTTTTTAATGTGTAATTTAGTTTATTTAATTGGTATTTTTTTAAATTGTAGTATAATAGTTATGTTAGGTTAATTCTTAGTTTAAACTTAGGTTTTTTTAATTTCACAGGTAAGTTTTTATTTATTTTAAGATAGGGCTATTGTAATTTTAATTTAAAGTTAGGGGGTTGTTAGATTTAGGGGTTAATAGTTTAATTTAGTTTTTAGCGAAGTGGTGGGCTGGCAGTTTAGCGGTTAATAGGTTTATTTAGTCGCAGTGATGTGGGAGGCCGTAGGTTTAGGGGTTAATAACTTTATTTAGTGGTGGCAATGCGGAAGGGTGGCAGAATAGGGATTAATAGATAAAAATGTACTTTGTAACATTTTAGTTATGAGTTTTGAGTAACTGTTTTGTTGCGCAAAACTCAAAACTACTGGTCTCAGATAGCGTAATGGACCATGTCGATATAGGCTGTAACGCAAGCATTTTAGCTTCACTGCACAACTTGTAATACCGGCGCTATGGAAATCCTACACAAAAACAAAATTTTTTTAATTGCAGGATTGACGTTGCGTTACAGGCTAAAATTCTTGCAGTACAGCTATACCGACAAGACTCGTAATGACTGCGATACAGTTGTTACGCTGAAATGACCATTTTTTCAGCGTTAAAACCTTAAGGCAAAACTCGTAATCTAGGTGAATGTTAGCATGGAGGGGATTGCGTCAACTATTAGGGTTACATGTGGTGTGGGCTTTTAATTGTAAAGATTAAGATTGTGGTTAGGGTTGATTTCCATGTGGAATCAGGTAAGTGACATTTATGTGCATCAGTTATAGTTAAAGGGACATAATACTCTTATGCTAATTCACATGAAAGTGGTGCAGCATAACTGTAAAAAGCTAACATGAAAATATCACCTAAACATCTTTATGTAAAAAGGAAAATATTTTATCTCACAAATTCTTTAGCTCAGCAGAGCAAGTGCTCTGAGAACAGTTATAATTTAGATACTGTTTTGCTGCATGTTGAAATAAGAAACAAAACAAAACAAAAAACAATAGCCAATCAGCATCAGCAGTGCTGAGGTCATGTATTGCTTTGCTGTGATCTCATAAGATTTTAATGAAATCTCCTGAGATTTCATAGTAAACTTCCTTAGACTGAATAGGAAAATAGCCTGCATAGAGATGGTCAGTTGATAATGTCTAGTCAGCGTTAAACAGCTATGCTGCATCACTTCCAAGTGCTTCAACATTTGGGTATCATGTCCCTATAAGGTGTGGTATGGTATGAGATGAGAAATTATTGAAGCTATACTATAAAAGATAATTATCCCATTGTGGTTTATAATTTATTTTTGATCATCTGCACTGATTTTTTTTTTGTTAATTAAAGAAAAAACAGTAGTATGATAGCTAAATCCTTACAACAGTTTTAAATGATCACTTTAAAAATAGGTAAACACAGTACAAATGCAGACTGCTGCTCATTATAGCAACAGTTTTAGGATATGGTTGCTATTATCTTATAGCAGCATCCTTAAAAAGTTATATATTTTGTGACTTGCATATAATTTTGCCCTATTGTGGCCAATTTCCACAAATATTTGAGATTACATATTTTATTTTTTCAGATTTTTTCCTTTACTTTGTAATCTATTCAAAATCTATAACATATAGTGATGAAAATCTGCTCACTCTATAGCTGTACCTGAAAAGTCATTGCACCTCTTTTGTGGCATGCTTTTACATTACCATATATGATGAGAGCTTGAATAAGGCTTTTATATAAGTAGAAGATTAGAAAGGTCCATTTTCCCTTATGTTGATGGGTTAACTTGTTGCTGTACTTAACACATCTGCCTCATGTTTAAATGGCCTGGAGCTTTACATTCAAGCCTGTGGGAAGCAATTTCCCTTTCATTGAACAAATACCTTCTAGGGAGAGTCAGCTGGATAATACTGCTGGGTGACAGGATCACAGAACACTATGGTGAGAAAAACCTTTGCTGAAAAGCTATACAATATGTTTTGGATGGGCATTTAACTGTATATCAGATTATCTGACCAGTCCACTGTTAGTTACCATAATTTATATAAATCCCTTATAAAGAGTAGGTTTTGATTCTGTAGTGGCTTAAAAGGACAGAGTATCCTTATACATATATGCTAAATAAAAGGGATAATGCAAGAACTACCATCCCAACTTTTCAGAAGTATCATGGCAGCTGCCTTGCTACAATTTGTCTCAGAGGTGAGAAGATATCTGCAATAGCAGTTATTTAATGAAATCCTTAAAGGTACTGAACCTTCTTTGGGCATTGTTAGAGAGATAGTGATTTGATTGTGCCATGCTTAAAGAGTTTAAAAAAAAAAATATTGTTCAGAGAATATCTTCATATGTGAAGGTGTATACTGGATATGGGGAATCAGTGGTGGGAAGCAAAAAGATAAGCTGTAAGAATAGAAGTTTGAAAAATGCAAGAACTTTATGTTATAGCAGAATCTCATGATAGCTAAAGCAGTTAAATTGTTTTGGTACCAGAATTAGGTGGTTTTAAAAATGTTATGTTTACCCCATGCCATATATTGTTGGGCTGTTAAAAAGACTGGCAATTTCTACATTTCTATCTACATTAGTTATTGCTAAAGGCTATTAGCTGATACCTCTAACCACATGTGCAAGGATTTTGTTGCACCATATGGCCGTTTCCAATATAAGTTGGTGTCATTTGGCCTACATGGATCTCCAGACACTTTTCAGTGTCTTACAATAAAGCTAGCAAAATTGTTAGTAGGGGGTTTATTTCCCTATGAACTTTCTCAGGCTTTGTATTTTCTGGGTTTATAGCAGTGGTTGCGATATGTGACTGTGTGAAGGAAGGCTTTTATGTCAGTAGGAGAAAAATATCCATTTCCCCCTGTACATAGTGGGTTCAATTTTTGCTTCAGTTAACACAGCTGTCTCATGTTTAATCAGCCTGGAGCTTTTTAGACAAGTCTGTGGAAAGCAATCTCTCTCTCAATGAGCAGCCAACTTCCAGTGAGAGAGCTGGAAAATACTGTTTGGTGCCTGGATCTCAAAGAATCAAAGGAGGGAATGCATACTTTTGCAGAAAAACTCTAAAACCTACCTAGTTTGTGTACTTTACTGTAAACACAAATGATTGGACAGGGCAAGATTAACTGCTTAGTAAAACTACTAAAAGCAGTATATTTTGTTGCTTAAAGGGACAATGCAGCCTGTTGGTAATGCTAAATTTTAGATTATATGAGACCTTTTCTATAAAAAAATGTTAGGAATGTACCTGGCTGCTACCTTGTCATAACATAAAAGATATACGCCTAGATTATGAGTTTTGAGTGCTATAGGGAAATTAACGAACACATTATTTTTTCCCTTATAGCGAAGCCAAGTTTCATAAAACCCGACTTGTGCAGGCAACATGCTGCTTTTAAGCTCCATACCACACCAAAGACAAGCGCTGTTTTGACGTGCTCGTGCACGCTTTCCCCATAGACATCAATGGGGATAGCGGGTCAGAAAAAAAGTCTAACACCTGCGATCGCGAAAAGAAAAGCTCTGTAACGCAGCCCCATTGATGTCTATGGGGAAAGAAAACTACTGTGTAAACCTAACACTCTAACATAAACCCCGAGTCTAAACACCCCTAATCTGCCCCCCACCGACATTGCCGACACCTACCTACAGTTATTAACCCCTAATCTGCTGCTCCCGATATATCGCTGCCACCTAAATAAAGTTATTAACCAATGATCTGCAGCTCCCGATATAGCTGCCACTATACTAAAGTTATTAACCCTTAAGCTGCCACTCCCCGACATTGCCGCACTTAAATAAATCTATTAACCCCTAAACCGCCAGCCCCCCACATGTCAACAAACTAAATTAAACTATTAACCCCTAAACCTACCCCTAAACCTAACCCTAACCCTAACCATAACCCTAACGTAACCCTAACACCCCCTAACTTTAACATAAATAAAATAGAGCTAAATTAAAGATACAATTATGAACTAAATAATACCTATTGAAAATTAAATACATACTTACCTGTGAAATAAAACCTAAACTAGCTACAATATAAGTAATAGTTATATTGTAGCTAGCTTAGGTTTTATTTTTATTTCACAGGAAAGTTTGTATTTATTTTAACTAGGTAGACTAGTTAGGAAATAGTTATTAACTATTTGATAACTACCTAGTTATTAGAACTATATAGTTATATGATGAATCAGCCAATAGAATGAGAGCTGCTTAATTCTATTGACTGAATTGAACAGCCAATAGGATTTAAGCAGCTCTAATTCTATTGGTTGATTCATCATCCAATAGAATTAGAGCTGCTTAAATCCTGTTGGCTGATTTGAACAGCCAATAGGATTTTAGCAGCTCTAATCCCTATTGGCTTATCCGTAACTCCCAGAAGTCTTCATCCAGACGGCATCTTCTATCTTCATCCATCCGGTCCATCTTCAAGAGATCCGAAGCCGAGCATCCTCTTCAAACGACGTCCAACTGAAGAATGAAGGTTCCTTTAAATGACGTCATCCAAGATGGCGTCCCTTCAATTCCGATTGGTGGATAGAATTCTATCAGCCAATCGGAATTAAGGTAGAAAAAATCCTATTGGCTGATGCAATCAGCCAATAGGATTGAGCTGGCATTCTATTGGCTGATTGGATCAGCCAATAGAATGCGAGCTCAATCCTATTGGCTGATTTTTTCTACATTAATTCTGATTGGCTAATAGAATTCTATCAGCCAATCGGAATTGAAGGGACGCCATCTTGGATGACGTCATTTAAAGGAACCTTCAATCTTCAGTTGGATGTCGTTTGAAGTGGATGCTCCACGTCGGATGTCTTGAAGATGGAGCCACTCCGCACCGGAAGGATGAAGATAGAAGATGCCATCTGTATGAAGACTTCTGCCCATCTGGAGGACCTCTTCTGCCTGGCTTTGATGATGACTTCTGCCCGTCTGGAGGCCACTTCTCCCGGCTTCGTAGAGGACTTCGGACCGGTTGGGTGAAGACTTCTCAAGGTAGGGTGATCTTCAAGGGGTTAGTGTTTTTATTAAGGGGGTATTGGGTGGGTTTTAGAGTAGGGTTGGGTGTGTGGGTGGTGGGTTTTAATATTGGGGGGTATTGTACTTTTTTTTTACAGGTAAAAGAGCTGATTACTTTGGGGCAATGCCCCGCAAAAAGGCCTTTTAAGGACTATTTGTAATTTAGTATAGGGTAGGGCTTTTTTTATTTTGGGGGGCTTTTTATTTTATTAGGGGGATTAGAGTAGGTGTAATTAGTTTAAAAAAAAAATAATTTTTTATTTTTTTTCTGTAATTTAGTGGTTTATTTTGTACTTTAGTTTATTTTATTTAATTGTAATTAATTTAATTTAATGTAGGGAAATAATTTATTTATAGTGTAGTGTTAATTTATTTATAGTGTAGGTGTAATTGTAACTTAGGTGAGGTTTTATTTTACAGGTAAATTTGTACTTATTTTAGCTAGGTAGTTATTAAATAGTTAATAACTATATAATTACTATTGTACCTAGTTAAAATAAATACAAAGTTGCCTGTAAAATAAAAATAAACCCTAAGCTAGATACAATGTAACTATTAGTTATATTGTAGCTATCTTAGGGTTTATTTTATAGGTAAGTATTTAGTTTTAAATAGGAGTAATTTATTTAATTGTAGTTTATTTAGATTTATTTTAATTATATTTAAGTTGGGGGGTGTTAGGGTTAGGGTTAGACTTAGATTTAGGGGTTAATAACTTTAATATAGTGGCAGTGTCATTGGGGACGGCAGATTAGGGGTTAATAAATGTAGTTATGTTACGGCGACATTGGGGGCAGCAGATTAGGGGTAATAAATATAATGTAGGTGTCGGCGATATTGGGGCCAGCAGATTAGGGGTTCATAAGTATAATGTAGGTGGCGGCGGTGTCCGGAGCGGCAGATTAGGGGTTACTATTATAATGCAGGTGTCGGCGATGTCGGGTGCGGCAGATTAGGGGTTAATCAGTGTAAGATTAGGGGTGTTTAGACTTGGGGTTCATGTTAGCGTGTTAGGTGTAGACATAAATGTTCTTTCCCCATAGGAATCAATGGGGTTGCGTTAGGAGCTGAACGCTGCTTTTTTGCAGGTGTTAAGTTTTTTTCAGCCAGCTCTCCCCGTTGATTTCTATGGGGAAATTGTGCATGAGCACGTTTAGCCAGCTCACCACTACAGTAAGCAGCGCTGGTATTACAGTGAGATGTGGAGCTAAATTTTGCTCTCCGCTCACTCTTCTGCTGCTAACGCCGGGTTTGAAAAAACCCGTAATACCAGCGTTGTCTGTAGGTGAGCGGTGACTGAAAACTGCTCGTTAGCACCACACAGCTTTACCGACAAAACTCATAATCTAGTCGTATGTTTGCCTAATAGAAGAAAATGTTCTTAAATAGATAGAAATATATATTTTAAAATAAAAAGGACATTCTGGCTTCTATGTATGAAGCCATCTACTTTCCTGCATTCGCCCGCCAAATACGCTCACCTAAGCTCGCCTACCATCGCTGCCACGGACCTGAATACGTTTGCCAAAGTTATCAAGAAAGCTGTCAAGAAGCCGCGCACCAAGTACGGGGCAATGAGCAGCGTACTGTTGTTAACTGTCAGTCATCGATCTCGCTGCTCATCGGCTTCTTCGCAGCTTTCTTGCTAGCCTCTCACTAAGTACCCACACTAAACTATAATGTTTTACCCCCTAAACCGCCGCTCTCGGAGCCCCCCGCACCTAAATAAAGTTATTACCCCCTAAACCGCCGCTCCTGGACTCCGCCGCAACTATAATAAATATATTAACTCCTAAACCGCCGCTCTCGGACCCCGCCCCAACCTACATTATACCTATTAATCCCTAATCTGCCACCCCCTATACCTTCGCCACCTATATTAAAGTTATTAACCCCTATCCTGCCCCCCACTACACCGCCGCCACCTACATTAAACTCATTAACCCATAAACCGCCACTCCCGGACCCTGCAGCAACTAAATTAAATGTTTAACCCCTAAACCGCCGCAACTAAATAAATTGTTTAACCCCCTAAACCGCCGCACCCAGAGCCCACCGCCACCTACATTAAATTTATTAACCCCTATCCTGCCCCCCACTACACCGCCGCCACCTACATTAAACTCATTAACCCCTAAACCGCCACTCCCGGACCCTGCAGCAACTAAATTAAATGTTTAACCCCTAAACCGCCGCAACTAAATAAATTGTTTAACCCCCTAAACCGCCGCACCCAGAGCCCACCGCCACCTACATTAAATTTATTAACCCCTATCCTGCCCCCCACTACACCGCCGCCACCTACATTAAACTCATTAACCCCTAAACCGCCACTCCCGGACCCTGCAGCAACTAAATTAAATGTTTAACCCCTAAACCGCCGCTCCCGGACCCCGCCACCAACTATATTAAACTTATTAACCCCTATCCTGCCCCCCTATACCGCCACCACCTATATTAAACTTATTAACCCCTAAACCTAATTTAATTAATTTAATGATAGTGTAGTGTTAGGTTTAATTGTAACTTAGGTTAGGATTTATTTTACAGGTAATTTTGTAAGTATTTTAGCTAGGTAGTTATTAAATAGTTAATAACTATTTAATAACTATTGTACCTGGTTAAAATAAATACAAAATTGCCTCTAAAATAAAATTAAATCCTAAAATAGCTAGTTATATTGTAGCTATCTTAAGGTTTATTTTATATGTAAGTATTTATTTTTAAATAGGAATAATTTAGTTAATAATAGTAATTTTTATTTAGATTTATTTAAATAATATTATATAGTTAGGGGGGTGTTAAGGTTAGACTTAGGTTTAGGGGTTAATAAGTTTTTAATATAGTGGCGGCGGTGTAGGGAGGGGCAGGATAGGGGTTAGTAAGTTTAATATAGGTGGCGGCGGTATAGGGGGGGCAGGATAGGGGTAATAAGTTTAAGATAGGTGGCGGCAGTATAGGGGGGGAAGAATAGGGGTTAATAACTTTAAGATAGGTGGCGGCGGTATAGGGGGCGGCAGATTAGGGGTTAATAGGTATTATGTAGGTGGCGGTGGGGTCTGGGAGCGGCGGTTTAGGAGTTAATATATTTATTATAGTTGCGGCGGGGTCCAGGAGCGGCGGTTTAGTGGTTCATATATTTATTATAGTTGCAGCAGGGTCCGGGAGCGGCGGTTTAGGGGTTAGTAAGTTTATTTAGTTGTGGCGGGGTCCGGGAGCGGCGGTTTAGAGGTTAATAAGTATAATGTAGGCAGCGGCGGTGTAGGGGGGACAGATTAGGGATGTTTAGACTCAGGGTACATGTTAGGGTGTTAGGTGCAGACGTTACCATAGGAATTAATGGGATATCGGGCTGCAGAGAACATGAGCTCTCGCTGCTGTCAGACTCCCATTGATTCCTATGGGATCCGCCGCCTCCAGGGCGGCAGATTGAAAACCAGGTACGCTGGGCCGGAAAAGTGCCGAGCGTACCTGCTAGTTCTTTGATAACTAGCAAAAGTAGTCAGATTGTGCCGAACTTGTGTTTGGCACATCTGGAGTGACGTAAGAATCGATCTGTGTCGAACTGAGAACGGCGGATCGTATGTTACGTCACTAGATTCTACTTTTGCCGGTCTGTAGGGCTTGATAACTACAGCGAATCAGCCTTGCCACAAATACGCTGCGGAATTCCAGCATATTTGAGGTTGACAGCTTGATAACTAGAGGCCTTTATGTGTAGAACATAGAAATTTCAAGTATTTCCCTTAAAAATATATAAACATTAATAAAATCATATTGCATGTTTCAATTTATAATTGCAGCAGTCACTATAATATAACTTTTAGTGGGGGCCAAGCTTGGCCGTTCAGCGACATGGTCGCATAAGAGAACAGCTTTTAGGCCCACACTGCCCAAACCCAGCAAATACAGCCAGCCACATGTCTTAAAATTCCCCCTGAGAGTTGCCCTACACCCCTAAAGCACAAAGCAACAAGCAGTGAGGAGTTGAGAAGCTTCCAATGAAAACACAGCAAGATCCAGATGAGCCGCAGGTGATCCGCATACCAACAGGCCCAAACAACCACCATCCTGGCCGCCACAACCGATAAAGACCGCCCACAAAACTCATAAAAACGTAAAGGACCGCAAATTCACCTGCAAATTCACGCCTACAACCACTACTCAGTGGAATTGGGACAAACAGCGTAGAGGCCTACAACACGTGGGAACGTCGGATCTACATGGGTGACAGTGAATGGGCAAGTTTGACCCAGTGTAAG
The DNA here is from genome assembly GCF_027579735.1 of Bombina bombina. Classification (NCBI taxonomy): domain Eukaryota; kingdom Metazoa; phylum Chordata; class Amphibia; order Anura; family Bombinatoridae; genus Bombina; species Bombina bombina. The sequence goes on from NC_069504.1 coordinate 632,964,449, forward strand.
CAGGGACCACAGCTGAAGTTGTGCAGCACACACTGCACTTGTAATTTAACAAATCTAGTCCACAGGATCCCTCTGAAAATAGGCGCTGACTCCCCTCCGGTGTCGACATTAGGGAGGCCTATACCTGAAATAAGCAGCATACCTACTTACTATAAACACCCCCTATAACATACAGCTCAAGCTGCCAAGCTGCTAAACTGAACGCATTACTTTCAGAACACCTAAGACTCCACACAATCCAGCACAGACTTATTCAGCAAGGCCTTATTCTTAACTCTCACAGATATGCAGCACACCATACTGCAAAGATACGTCCTGGTATACATTGGTTCACCTGCCTCACCAACCAAAAGGAAGCAGCACTAATAGATTCCTCAAGACATCATACAGACCAGTGCAGCCAGTAACAGAAAGCAGGGTCACTGTAGAGCCATCTTTCATTACATAAGTGCCTTCATCACCACCTCTTGATAATTTGGCCTCAAATAAACCAGAGGGTTCTTCAAGCTCCAGAATGCTACATTTTTTTTTAAAACCAACTGACCCTAACCTGGCTTCCTCTACTACTGCCTCAAACAATCACCTGCAGTCAAATACCTTGCAGAACCAATCCTCATTAGCAACTAACATCCCAGACCTCGCTAAAGAAGACCTAAAGTCGCTAAGATGATACCAAGTAATCATCAGTTTTGGACAAAAGAGTTTTATCTTAAAAAATAAAATAACAATTACAATATCAATATATTCAACACAATACATTTTAAATCTCAAATGAGACCACCTGTGGATTTCTAAAAGAGTATGTTAATATGCAGTACAAGGTTACTTAAATACTATAAAAACACAGGCCGTCCCAAGAGTCCCAATATTATAAGTTGGCATCAAAGTGGAAAAGGTCTCTCTAGTTATTTTTGATAACCCATTTGCTTTGCCAATTGAAATATGACTTTAAAATGTCTCTTAAGGTTAGATTGTATTAGATTGTTGAAAGAGGTTTTGCGGTGAGGACAAACTACAATTGCGGTATGCAAAGATTTTAAGGCAATAAACACTGTACCTTTACTGATGTTGATAAACAAACTTGAAGCCAGAATACTTCACCACTTGCAGCACAAATCCCATTGGTGATACTCGGTCCGTCTGTTTACCTGTCGTTGTAGCTCTACGATATGGCTTACTTCCACAGCTTGCGGTCACATGTAGTGTAAGAGCCAATTGGAGTGGAGATTTTTCGGCGTGAAATGTGAAAATCGTTTGTTCAGTTTCTTATTATAATGTAGATTCCCAGTTCAATCTTCACAGAGTGCTCTGTTAGTGGTTAAGCTGGTGAAATAAGGTGTGCATGAACTCCAACATACTGCCAATCACCTGGTCCAATCATGCCCCAGTACAATGCACATTAACGTAGCCAAGCACACCTGTGAGACCTTTCATATGGAGGTTAGATTAGTTTATTTTGGACAAACCCCTGATAAAATTAGAGATAGACACAACACTAGGACACTACTTTAGGGAAAACACCTCTGAAAGCACATCACCAACTATGCTATGTGAGGCCCACAAATGTGTAATAAGAGGAGAATTCCTTAAATATAAAGCTAGAGAAATCAAAAACAATCTGCAATTTCGTAAACTCTACCCTATCCCATATTAGATACTGGGAATCAGAACATAAAAAAATGCCACATCTACAGATATCCTGGACTCCCTGAAAAAAATAAACATTACCTTATCAATCACCTTGTTAAAGAATACCAGTGCAAAGCCAGATTACTACAACAAAGATATTTTGATGTAAATGATAAGGCAGGATCCTCCCTGGCCAAGGCACTCAGATGGAAACAACTGAACACATGAGATGCAGTGGGGCACGTGCATAGAGGTAGCAAGAACATTGCAGAGACATTCAGAAAGAACTATGAGAAACTATATAACCTCCACAACGTCTGTAGCCAGGAAGAAATAGATGGATTCCTATTGGATCTACAACTGCGTACACTAGACAAGACAGACATTGAGTTCTTGGACTAACCAATTACACCCAAGGAAATTTAAACAGTCATTAAAAACATGCCCAATGGTAAAAGCCTAGGGCCTGGGCATAAAATACTATGAATTATATTTACACCATATGCTAGCTCCCTTAACTACCCTATTTAATTCATTGTTAAAGGGACACTGAACCCAAATTTTTTCTTTTGTGATTCAGATAGAGCATGCAAATTTAAGCAACTTTATAAATTACTCCTACTATCAATTGTTCTTCATTCTCTTGCAATCTTTATTTGAAAATCAAGAATGTAAGTTTATATGCCGCACCATTTTTGGTGAACAATCTACGTTGCTCTTGCTGATTGGTGGATAAATTCACCCACCAATAAACAACTGCTTTCCGGGGACTGAAACAAAAATTGTCTGGCTCCTTAGCTTAGATGCCTTCTTTTTCAAATAAAGATAACAAGAGAACAAAGAAAAATGCATAATAGGAGTACATTAGAAAGTTTCTTAAAATTGCATGCTCTATCTGAATCACGAAAGAAAACAATTGAGTTCAGTGTCCCTTTAAAGAACAAAGGATTCACCAAATCTTAGAAGCACACATCACAGTACTCCCCAAACAGGGAAAAAATCCAGACAGACCAGAAAATTTTCACCCCATCTCCCTCTTAAATTATGATATAAAAATATACGCTAAGATCCTTGCCACTAGAATTAACAGGTTTCTTCCCAAATGAATACAAGCAGACCAGGTGGGCATCTTATCTGGCCAAGAGGCACAAGATAATACATTGAAGATATTACAATTAATCTACTATGCCCAACAGCAACATATACCTCTAGTACTGGTCTCTACAGATGCTGAAAAAGCATTCAACAGAGTCCATTGGCAATTCTTAAAAACAATTCTACAGAAGATGAAATTCAGTAAACCTTTTATACATTTTCACACTTTACCAAAATCCTACGGCGAGTGTCAAGATAAATGGCCTCCTATCAGATAGATTTTCTATCCAAAGCGGCACAAAGCAGGGTTGCCCCCTTTCCATGATCCTCTTTGCCATCACTATTGAAGCACTAGCCCAGAAAATTCGAGCCGACATACCCTATATACATAAATTAGCTCTATATGCGGATGATATTCTCACATTAACCAATATCGACACATCCCTGAACAAAACACTAAGGCCTAGATTTGGAGTTTGGCGGTAGCCGTGAAAACCAGCGTTAGAGGCTCCTAACGCTGGTTTTAGGCTACCGCCGGTATTTGGAGTCAGTCAAAAAAGGGTCTAACGCTCACTTTTCAGCCACGACTTTTCCATACCGCAGATCCCCTTACGTCAATTGCGTATCCTATCTTTTCAATGGGATATTTCTAACTCCGGTATTTAGAGTCGTGGCTGAAGTGAGAAATCTAACGACAAAACTCGAGCCGCAGAAAAAAGTCAGTAGTTAAGAGCTTTCTGGGCTAACGCCGGTTCATAAAGCTCTTAACTACTGTGCTCTAAAGTACACTAACACCCATAAACTACCTATGTACCCCTAAACCGAGGTCCCCCCACATCGCCGCCACTCGATTAATTTTTTTTAACTCCTAATCTGCCGACCGCCACCTACGTTATACTTATGTACCCCTAATCTGCTGCCCCTAACACCGCCGACCCCTATATTATATTTATTAACCCCTAATCTGCCCCCCACACATCGCTGCCAGCTACCTACACTTATTAACCCCTAATCTGCTGTCCGCATGCCGCCGCCAGCTACATTATAGCTATATACCCCTAATCTGCTGCCCCTAACACCGCCGACCCCTATATTATATTTATTAACCCCTAACCTGCCCCCCTCAACCTATCAGCCAATCGGAATTCGAGGGACGCCATCTTGGATGACGTCATTTAAAGGAACCGTCATTCATCGTCTAGTCGTTGGTTGAAGAGGATGTTCCGCGTCGGCTTGGAAGAAGATGGTTCCGCTCCACTCCAGAAGAAAGAAGATTGAAGATGCGGCTTGATAGAAGACTTCATCCAGATGATGGACTTCCGACTTCAGACCGAGGATGGATTTCTTCAGTCGCCGCTTGGATCCAGACTTCAGCCCGAGGATGGACGTCACTCTTCAGCCCCCCGCTTGGGCTTGGATCAACACTTCCGAGGCTTGGATCAAGACTTCCGAGGACAGATCGGTGAACCTGGTATGGTGAAGATAATGTAGGAAGATCTTCAGGGGCTTAGTGTTAGGTTTATTTAAGGGGGGTTTGGGTTAGATTAGGGGTATGTGGGTGGTGGGTTGTAATGTTGGGGGGGGGGTATTGTATGTGTTTTTTTTACAGGCAAAAGAGCTGAATTTCTTGGGGCATGCCCCGCAAAGGGCCCTGTTCAGGGCTGGTAAGGTACTTTTGTTTTGAACTTTTGTAATTTAGAATAGGGTAGGGCATTTTTTATTTTGGGGGGCTTTGTTATTTTATTAGGAGGCTTAGAGTAGGTGTAATTAGTTTAAAATTGTTGTAATATTTTTCTAATGTTTGTAAATATTTTTTTATTTTTTGTAAGTTAGTTCTTTTTTATTTTTTGTACTTTAGTTCGTTTATTTAATTGTATTTATTTGTAGATATTGTATTTAATTAATTTATTGATAGTGTAGTGTTAGGTTTAATTGTAGGTAATTGTAGGTATTTTTTTTTTTTATTAAATGATTTTTATTTAGGATGAAATAAAATAACATACAGGAAATCCAGTATACAATAACATGAACACGTCAGGCATCCAGTGCCACAACAAAATGTAACATATGATTAATGTAATACAAAAGTGTAAAAGTAATGAAGTACCAAATTACAGTCTATAATCTGGAATATACCTGTAAGAGAGTGTGAAAGGAATAGAGAATATCACCTTTTCATCCCCGATTTTCCACCTCCCTAAGAGAAATGAGGCCAATTTACGACCTCCAATGTAATTATTATAGAGAATAACAGGAGGGTTTTTACATTATAAGATCCCATTTAGGATCTTTATGAAGCTTATCAAGGCATAGTACTCCCTCTCCCAGCATATACCTCCAGGACAGGGAGCACATAATATGAACAAACATAAGGGAGGGGTAATATCAATAACAAGAAGCTTGTCAATATTAAAACATACATTGGTCTGATCAAATGAGAGCATAGGAAATAACATACACTAGATAAAATTATCTTCGTATCTGATAATGACAATACACAACCTGTGCTGAAACAATGATCTAGGTTAAATGCTGCTAAATTGTCTAAGCTTATCCAAACTGCTCAGTACAAATATCTGCTTCTTATAGATAAAATGCTATATTTTGATGACAGATGGGGAGTTTCTTTGGGAATCTGCGTTCCTATGTTTATAAGATAAACGAAAAGTTTAGGTGGGCGGAATGAAAGTTATATAAATCACGTTTGCAAGTCTGCTAGGACTAGTCAAGTAAGGTATAAATGGGCATATATAGTGGACAATAACCTTATGTAAAAGCATAGAGTATGGAGCGAGGCATATCTGAATTCTACAATATGAGGGTATTAACATCAGCAAGTAGAACTGATAAGGGCTAGGAGAGTAAAATACATCATGTAACCTTATCATACACTAGGAGCTAAATTCAGCTGTTAAAGGGTCATAGGTCTCTGGATATTGGTACAGTGAGAAGAAAAACAATCACTGGCAGAGACAGAGATCCACCACCCCGGCCGCAGGCAGCACACCTCCAGTCCCGTCTACCCTCTATATAACCTATATCATTCTATCTCTCTCTGGTATGGACCTATATGTGCTCATGGTAATAGAATACTCAGTTAAGATCTTATTGTCGATCAATATGTGAAAGGCTTTAACAGTAAAGGTGTCTCACTAGAGTAGATGGCTGGACCAGTAAACTACGACCTGAAAGCATAAATGAACGTCCTTTGCATGGGATTCATGAATACTATGTGCTTAATCAAAATATGCCGTTGTAAACAATATATAAGAAGCATCTGGTATATACAGAGACACTCTTGTATTAAACTCTCATACAATATAAAGACCTTGCTAAATAAAAAATACCCTCTCGTACTAGTATTCGTGTGCCCACCTGCAGCCATTTAAACCAAAACTCTTTTTATGTGCATTGAGCTCTACTATCTCAGAAAATGTTGGTATAGAAGTAGCAGATCTATGAAATCTCCTTTGTAAGCCACTATTTGGCAAGAGCACATTAAGCCAGGTAATATGTAGAGTATAAGGGGTAAGGCTAGTTATACGTATAAAGCTATGTATAGCACACAGTACAAACAACCTGTATAATAGATAAAATAGTATATCCAAAAAAGCCTGCTACCGAGGATAAGAAAACAGAATATGCAGTAAGACATAATGCAATGATGGAGCATATTATCAGTTGAGATCAATTAGCTAAAGTTCTTCAAAATATCTAATGGAAAGTGTGATCCAGCAAGCCAAGAGGTTAATGATGACAGGTGTTTAACTACTAGTCAACACACTTTCCTTCTATGGCCCCCTTGGCTCGGCAAACAATTATCGTGAGAGCTAATGGCATATCCCAGTAACGTCCCAGGGTTACCGTATGAGTACTACAGTTCAAAGAAGAAGACACTCTGTATCTTCAGTTCCACTGGTAAGTCCAGAAATTATCTCCTAGGGAATCTGAGTCTACCAGATCACACCGATCGATGCTACACCTGTCACAAAGAATACCTCAAACTCCCAGCTGTACCATAGCAGGTAGTCCCAATAAGCGTACCTTCGGCAGAGTAATATATGAGGTGTACCCTCCAGGATCCCACAGCAGTGGTCTATCTAGCGACCTTGGTAGATGTCTCCTTTGACCGTTGACAACAGGTGTTGAATTATAGCTGCTTTGCTGCTTCACTGTACAAGGGCACCGTGCGGGTACAAGCAAGTAAGGGCCACATGCAGTCATCTCGTTAGAGCTCCTCGGCACTGCGCACTTTCTGTTACGCAATCCGAGGACTTTTGCTAGGGTGGTGTGTTCTTTAGGATTAGCACTGGCTTCAGGCTCGTCGTTAAATGGGGCCTCACTCTCCTGCAACCAGGCAGATTCAGAGTTAGATACGTCCTTTTCCCGTGAGATCTCATGTTCCTGACTCGGGTCCTCCTGTATGCTGCTCTTCACCGTGACATTCACGGAAACACATGGTGCAGTTATGTGTTCTCTAATGTAGGTAGGGGAAAATGCAAGCTGAATCTCCATATTGAGTGTTACAGTCAGACTATCCAACCGGGTCAGTAATGCAACAGTCAGATCTTTGAGGGTAGCCGCCATGATATAAGGGGATTTTCAGTTACTATCCACTTGCCTCGGAAGAATAGTTATGACTATAGTGATAGACTGAGGAGTCCGAAGTCCCCAATTACTGTTACCCTATGTTCAGGATCCAGCCAAGCAATAAATCTCAGTGTCGTGGGTGATAATTTCCTAGACAGGTGTCGCAGTTAGGATGCATATCTTTGTGATAGGCCGCAAACACTGCCGCATGTTTTTTGCTCTAGAGCCGGCTATTACTCTGTATAATCGCCTGCTCTCATACTCTCGCCAGGTCTCTGATGGGTTATAAGGATTTGCCGGTCCAATTACATGAAGAGTGGTCCCTAAAAACCCCTTTAGTATCAAGGGCCTTTACGGAGTTCATCTAACTTGCATCCGTTCAGTATGGCAGCTAGCTCCGTCCCCTAATTGTAGGTATTTTATTTAATTATTTATTGATAGTGTAGTGTTAGGTTTAATTGTAACTTAGGTTAGGATTTATTTTACAGGTAAATTTGTAATTATTTTAACTATTTTAGCTATTAAATAGTTCTTAACTATTTAATAGCTAGTGTACCTGGTTAAAATAAATACAAAGTTACCTGTAAAATAAATATAAATCCTAAAATAGCTATAATATAATTATAATTTATATTGTAGCTATATTAGGATTTATTTTACAGGTAAGTATTTAGCTTTAAATAGGAATAATTTATTTAAAATAAGAGTTAATTAATTTCGTTAGATTTAAATTATATTTAAGTTAGGGGGGTGTTAGTGTTAGGGTTAGACTTAGCTTTAGGGGTTAATACATTTATTAGAATAGCGGTGAGCTCCAGTCAGCAGATTAGGGGTTAATGTTTGAAGTTAGGTGTCGGCGATGTTATGGAGGGCAGATTAGGGGTTAATACTATTTATTATAGGGTTAGTGAGGTGGATTAGGGGTTAATAACTTTATTATAATAGCGGTGCGGTCCGGTCGGCAGATTAGGGGTTAATAAGTGTAGGCAGGTGGAGGCGACGTTGTGGGGGGCAGATTAGGGGTTAATAAATATAATATAGGGGTCGGAGGTGTTAGGGGCAGCAGATTAGGTGTACATAGGGATAATGTAAGTAGCGGCAGTTTACGGAGCGGCAGATTAGGGGTTAATAATAATATGCAGGGGTCAGCGATAGCGGGGGCGACAGATTAGGGGTTAATAAGTGTAAGGTTAGGGGTCTTTAGACTCGGGGTACATGTTAGAGTGTTAGGTGCAGACGTAGGAAGTGTTTCCTCATAGCAAACAATGGGGCTGCGTTAGGAGCTGAACGCGGCTTTTTTGCAGGTGTTAGGTTTATTTTCAGCTCAAACAGCCCCATTGTTTCCTATGTGGGAATCGTGCACGAGCACGTTTTTGAAGCTGGCCGCTTCCTTAAGCAACTCTGGTATCGAGAGTTGCAGTTGCGTTAAATATGCTGTACGCTCCTTTTTTGGAGCCTAACGCAGCCATTCTGTGGACTCTCAATACCAGAGTTATTTTAAAGGTGCGGCCAGAAAAAAGCCAGCGTTAGCTACGCGGGTCGTTACCGACAAAACTCTAAATCTAGCCGTAACTAACTTCAAAGAATATGGGGAGATTTCAAACTTCCACCTTAATTTAACTAAGTCGGAGCTACTGAACATCACATACAACTCTGAAGCACTTACAGATACATTACAAGACTCCCCTTAAGAACACAGCAATCCAAAATGAAATATTTGGGGATTTATCTCTCACCAGACCAGCAGGATGTGTTTCTAGCTAATAACAAAACATTAGAAAACACTCTAATTGCAGACTTATCTAGCTGGAAAAACAAATTAATTTCCTGGATAGGCAGGATCAATGTGATAAAAATGAATGTGTTACCCAGATTGCTGTATTCGCTTCAAACCACACCCATCCCACTACCGACAAATTATCTGCATAAAATACAGAACCTCATAGAACAATGTATATGGGGATATATTAGACCCAGAATAGCTAAGAAAACACTCTATTTACCAAAGGACAAAGGGGGCCTTGGGGTACCCAACATACTATACATACCTATAAACAAGCCATTACCTTACACAGACTCCTAGACTGGTGCTATAATGACCACAACAAAGAATGGGCACAATTGGACTATGATATTTTGGAAACAAGAAATGCTGGCCTTACGGCTTGGCTCCTAGGGAAAGACAGACCAAAAGCATCATTGATTTACCCACTACTCTTAGACTTTTATGACACCTGGGATAAGATTTTACACACCTCAACAAACATCTCCTCAAAGTTCTCCCCACTGACACCTACAACAGGGAAATCATTACAGAATAGCCCCAAGACACTTCTATATCTCTCATTACTCAAACTTGAGAACAAAGCAAGCAGAGCTTTGATGTTGGTTATGTTAAACAGTGCCAAGACGCTAATCCCAAAGCACTGGAAAACACAGACTGCTCCAACGATCGAGGAGTGGAAACACCAGGTAGGCATTCTGATTCACCTAGCAAGGTACCACCACATCCAGCACGGGACAACTGACATACATGAATACATGCTACAGCATAAATAACACTAGGATTTTTCCACCCTCTATCTACCCTAGATAATTTGCAATGCTTACGCGGCATGATAACTAGATTAGACATGGCTTTTAAGTCAGAACCTCCCCTACTTAACAGAGTAAAAAACTAGGAACCACAGTTCACAAAGGGAGCACACAACAGGATGAGAGGTCAATACTGTTTTGAAATGTTCTGAGTATCATTTTTAAATCGTTATTTTTCCATCATTTCATTGCATATGCTTGGTTATTTTTTGTTTATAACACCGCTTGGGCTGGACTGCCCACATGGTCGATGACACTGGATATTAATCTGGAATAACCATACTTGTAGTATGTAGTACTCCAGTGCAAGCTAATGTGATCTATTGTACGGCTCAAAAAGCAGTAATTGCAGGGTAAATATTTCCTTTGGGGAGGGGCAGAAAAATGCACCGGCACTGATTATAACTTCCAACTTGTAAATACCAGTGCAAATTAGCTTGTTTGCAATATCCATTGAAAGTATAGGCTGCGGTCAATCTACAGGGAGTGCAGAATTATTAGGCAAGTTGTATTTTTGAGGATTATTTTTATTATTGAACAACAACCATGTTCTCAATAAACCCAAAAAACTCATTAATATCAAAGCTGAATAGTTTGTTTTTAGTTATAGCTATTTTAGGGGGATATCTGTGTGTGCAGGTGACTATTACTGTGCATAATTATTAGGCAACTTAACAAAAAACAAATAAATACCCATTTCAATTATTTATTTTTACCAGTTAAACCAATATAACATCTCAACATTCACAAATATACATTTCTGACATTCAAAAACAAAACAAAAACAAATCAGTGACCAATATAGCCACCTTTCTTTGCAAGATCACTCAAAAGCCTGCCATCCATGGATTCTGTCAGTGTTTTGATCTGTTCACCATCAACATTGCGTGCAGCAGCAACCACAGCCTCCCAGACACTGTTCAGAGAGGTGTACTGTTTTCCCTCCTTGTAAATCTCACATTTGATGATGGACCACAGGTTATCAATGGGGTTCAGATCAGGTGAACAAGGAGGCCATGTCATTAGATTTTCTTCTTTTATACCCTTTCTTGCCAGCCACGCTGTGGAGTACTTGGACGCGTGTGATGGATCATTGTCCTGCATGAAAATCATGTTTTTCTTGAAGGATGCAGACTTCTTCCTGTACCACTGCTTGAAGAAGGTGTCTTCCAGAAACTGGCAGTAGGACTGGGAGTTGAGCTTGACTCCATCCTCAACCCGAAAAGGCCCCACAAGCTCATCTTTGATGATACCAGCCCAAACCAGTACTCCACCTCCACCTTGCTGGCGTCTGAGTCGGACTGGAGCTCTCTGCCCTTTACCAATCCAGCCACGGGCCCATCCATCTGGCCCATCAAGACTCACTCTCATTTCATCAGTCCATAAAACCTTAGAAAAATCAGTCTTGAGATATTTCTTGGCCCAGTCTTGACGTTTCAGCTTGTGTGTCTTGTTCAGTGGTGGTCGTCTTTCAGCCTTTCTTACCTTGGCCATGTCTCTGAGTATTGCACACCTTGTGCTTTTGGGCACTCCAGTGATGTTGCAGCTCTGAAATATGGCCAAACTGGTGGCAAGTGGCATCTTGGCAGCTGCACGCTTGACTTTTCTCAGTTCATGGGCAGTTATTTTGCGCCTTGGTTTTTCCACACGCTTCTTGCGACCCTGTTGACTATTTTGAATGAAACGCTTGATTGTTCGATGATCATGCTTCAGAAGCTTTGCAATTTTAAGAGTGCTGCATCCCTCTGCAAGATATCTCACTATTTTTTACTTTTCTCAGCCTGTCAAGTCCTTCTTTTGACCCATTTTGCCAAAGGAAAGGAAGTTGCCTAATAATTATGCACACCTGATATAGGGTGTTGATGTCATTAGACCACACCCCTTCTCATTACAGAGATGCACATCACCTAATATGCTTAATTGATAGTAGGCTTTCGAGCCTATACAGCTTGAAGTAAGACAACATGCATAAAGAGGATGATGTGGTCAAAATACTCATTTGCCTAATAATTCTGCACTCCCTGTAAATCAGCCCTGCTAACCCTTCTCTGGTTAATGCGCTTTACCACAGACTTGTAATATCAAAGTCACGATGAGGTAATGTTAACGCAGTCCAGCGATATTGCTTATCATACCCGCGCTATCTTTAGCATGCACTTGTAATCTGATTCTATGAGTTTTAGTGTTTTTGCAAAAATGTTACTTGCTGAACAACATTTCAGAGCACCATTTATAATTCAGTCATATGAGACAACTGTAAGGAGCTCAAATACTTTTTTCCATATTTATGCTATATATTGGTCTGAACCTTCAGCTTGATTTCTCTTTTTTAGCTGGAATTATGTTCTTCTAATTCCCAATACAAAATAAAAGTTCCACAGGTGCACACACTTCTTCAATTTAATTTCCACTACCATTCATCAAGTTATTATGTTTACTTTCTGATTAAAAACCTTTATATTTTTCACGTTACTGCTGTGTCCTTTCAGATACAGAGTACAGCATCTGCTGTCTCCTTGCTTTTTTAAACAGGCTCTCAGGTTCCTCACAGTGAAGCAATATATATTAATAAATATGGCTGATTTCTTGTTGTAATGCTTAATAAAATAACACAAAATGCTGATATTTGCTTTGAATATTTTCTAAGGGTTTTGCATGCCTGTAAAACAGAAAATAAATATAGAACTTTTTTCTTAATAGACTTAAACTGTGTATTTATATATAATCAATATCTGCTTTTACTGTTTACAATTTATATCATGTGAAGACTTGCAAGCAAATAAAAAGAGTTTAACTTAAGAGGTGCACATAAATAAGCGACAAGTAGGGACACTACCTAAATGCTAATGGAATGAGAAAGAGGTGACTTTTGCCCTGATTTTAAAAGCATTCTGGCAGTGGCAATATTTTAAAAAGGGATCCGTTGTGTGATTGAGATGGTGGGGCCTATCTATCAAACTCCATATGGAGCTTGAAGGCCCGTGTTTCTGGCGGCTGCTCCATAACCTGTCCGCCTACTCTGAGGAGGCGGACAGACATCACCGCAATTCAACCCTATCGAATACGATTGGGTTGATTGAAACCCCCCTGCTAGTGGCCGATTGGCTGTGAATCTGCAGGGGGCGGCGTTGCACCAACAGTTCACAAGAGCTGCTGGTGCAACGCTGAATGCGTAGAGCGTATTGCTCTCCACATTCAGCGAGGTCTGTCAGACTCCACAATGTCGGATAATTTCCGACAGACCTTACATAAATAGGCCCCTGTGGGTAAAAAGTTAAACAGAGCTCACAACAGTGTTTGAAAGCAGCCCTGCTGCAAAGAGTTTTACTATACATCTCTGTGGGAGGCAATGATTTTCTGATACTGGCAGGAATTTAAAAGCAGCATTACCACTTACATTGAAAGAGTATTGTAAATGATCCCTTTACACAGTATTGACTTGAATTTCAGTTTGCATGTGTCAATAAAAAGTCATCCCCTTTTGTTACAATACAATAGTAAGACGATTAGGTCATAAATGATACACTTATAGGAGCTTGGGGATGTGGGTACATTATACATGTATGTACAATGCTTTATTTATATGTATTTATTGTATAATGCTATCAATTTAATATCTATTTTTAGTCTTGTCTTGGTTTTAAAAATTGTGTTTTTTGCTTTTGCCATTATTTTTAAATAGAAGATTTCATAGAAGGCCACAGCTATTTTACTTTTATTTTATTTTTACAAAAGAGTATTTTTTAACTTTGCACTATGTAACACGTGCTTGCATAGAGCTGATGTTTTTTTCATTTTCTGTTTTTATTGCGGATATATGTTCTCACTGTTTGTTACTAGTGATGTCGCGAACTGAAAATTTTCCGTTCGCAAACTGCGGACTCGAACTTCCGCAACTGTTCGCGAACGGGCAAACCGGGCGAACCGCCATTGACTTCAATAGGCAGGCGAATTTTAAAACCCACAAGGACTCTTTATGGCCACAATAGTGATGGAAAAGTTGTTTCAAGGGGACTAACACCTGGACTGTGGCATGCCGGAGGGGGATCCATGGCAAAACTCCCACGGAAAATTACATAGTTGATGCAGAGTCTGGTTTTAATCCATAAAGGGCATAAATCACCTAACATTCCTAAATTGTTTGGAATAACGTGCTTTAAAACATCAGGTATGATGTTGTATCGATCAGGTAGTGTAAGGGTTACGCCCGCTTCACAGTGACAGACCAAACTCCCCGTTTAACGCACCGCAAACAACCGCAAACAGTCCATTTGCACAACCACGAGATAGATTTGATAGATACATAGATACATAGATTAGATAGATAGATCAATAGATGCAATATACATTTGATAGATACGATAGATAGATAGGTAGATAGATTTGATAGCTAAATAGATAGATTTGATAGATATATAATTTCCCAGACAGAGAATTACAAGACGTGCGGCCTGAGACCCATGGTAAGGTTCCCAGAGGCAGTTGCGGTGCCAGGGGACGTGTATATGGCATGGATTTTAGGAACCGGGAGATGGAAAAAGATGCTTGGTCGGTCCTCCTACTTCAAATTTGGGGCACTGCACGTGCAATCTACTGTGCCAACAGATATGAGTGGTGTGTTAAGTAGTACTATTCTGATCAGTTTAATACCTGTTACTCCCCCTATCGGGGGAGGTGTATATGGCATGGATTTTAGGAACTGGGAGATGGAAAAAGATGGCTGTCACAAAACAGTCCGGCCACGAGATAGATAGATTTGATAGATAAATACATAGATTAGATAGATCAATAGATGCAATATACATTTGATAGATACAATAGATAGTTAGATAGATTTGATAGATAAATAGATAGATTTGATAGATATATCATTTCCCAGTCAGAGAATTACAAGACGTGCGGTCTGGGACCCATGGTAAGGTTCCCAGAGGCAGTTGCGGTGCCAGGGGACGTGTATATGGCATGGATTTTAGGAACCGGGAGATGGAAAAAGATGCTTGGTCGGTCCTCCTACTTCAAATTTGGGGCACTGCGCGTGCAATCGTGGCCGGACTTTAAAAAAAAAAAAAAAAGGGTGGGGAACAATTTTTTAATGTTACTATTTTAGAATTCCATAATAATATCATATAACATATGATGCTGACATGATATCCACCATAAGATAATGTTTGGCTATGGTTGTTGTTTTTTACATCCTTTATTAACCAATTTGTACAGTACTTGTTTGTTTTTTAGTAGAATGTGAATTATTTGAAAATGGTTTTAATCATTGTATTCTAACTATGGTCTGATTGAAACAGGTGTGCACTCACACACCTGATGAGGCAGGTTCACTTCCACACCTGAATAGGTGTGGTTATGTTTCACTCTTAGAGTGGTCATTTAGCATTTATAAGCCAGAGCTCTCAGTCTTTGGATAGAAGCCTGAGGAAACAGACAGAGATCTGAGAACTAGTTGCTTGTTTATCCATTGTTACGGTCACATTTGTGACATTTTATATTGTATTTTACTGCACCATTAAACTATGGTATTTTAACTCTTTGCTGAGACCCTGAGCTTGATTGAAATCTACCCTGGATTGATTTGTTGCACTGCCTTGGTCAGTGAACTGGGACACTGTGAACTCCCAGTCTGCCTCTATAAGCACAACAGAGTGCTGCTTTACTTGTGAGTATAAAATCTGTATTCACCTATTTTTACATTTGTCCAAACTATATCACACGAGGAGGCGCCCTTGTCTTTGTGATTTTCTTTGCACTGAGAGAGTATTTACTATTCTGATCAGTTTAATACCTGTTACTCCCCCTATCGGGGGAGGTGTATATGGCATGGATTTTAGGAACTGGGAGATGGAAAAAGATGCTTGGTCGGTCCTCCTACTTCAAATTTGGGGCACTGCGCATGCAATCGTGGCCGGACTTTTACCCGATGGACATTTGTCTGACGGACATTTGGCCGAAACACAAGTGACTGTCACAAAACAGTCCGGCCACGAGATAGATAGATTTGATAGATAAATACATAGATTAGATAGATCAATAGATGCAATATACATTTGATAGATAGTTAGATAGATTTGATAGATAAATAGATAGATTTGATAGATATATAATTTCCCAGACAGAGAATTACAAGATTTGCGGACTGGGACCCATGGTAAGGTTCCCAGAGGCAGTTGCGGCGCCAGGGGACGTGTATATGGCATGGATTTTAGGAACCGGGAGATGGAAAAAGATGCTTGGTCGGTCCTCCTACTTCAAATTTGGGGCACTGCGCGTGCAATCGTGGCCGGACTTTTAGTCGACAAACATTTGTCCGAAGGACATTTGTCCGACCGACATTTGTCCGACCGACATTTGGCTGAAACACAAGTGGCTGTCACAAAACAGTCCGTCCAACTGCAACTGCAATTAGATTACACTAGCAGACTGATGTTTCACAGTCAAAATTACATAGGCAAAAAAAAAAAAGGCTGATGTTCTAGCCCTAAAAAGGGCTTTTTGGGGTGCTGTCCTTACAGCAGAGATCAGATGAGTCCTTCAGGACTGTAGTGGACACTGAATACACTAGCCTAGCTATCAATTTCCCTATAAAATCAGCAGCAGCTACACTGTCCCTCCTCTCAGTAAGAATGCAGGATCAGAATGAATCTAAAATGGCTGCTGTCCAGGAGCTGGGAGGGTCTGGGAGGGAGTGTCTGCTGCTGATTGGCTGAAATGTGTCTGCAGACTGTGAGATACAGGGTCAAAGTTTACTCAATGATGACGAATAGGGGGCGGATCGAACATCGCATATGTTCGCCCACCGTGGCGAACGCGAACAAGCTATGTTCGCTGGGAACTATTCTCCGGTGAACTATTCGCAACATCACTATTTGTTACTTTGTGTAAACCTTTTTTTAGCACAACCTTTACTTTTAATGAATACAGCAGGAGGCATTATTAAAGCCTTGCTGCTTCATATTACAGATGGTGAGTGAAGTTTTAGAGGAATCCTAATATTGTGCTTTCTGAGACCTGACATAAACCATTTATAATAGCATAGCACTGAATTACTAGAATAATTTCACTACCTGTGCACCATCGGTTTAGTTATCTAGTGATATGCCTCATGAATTTTACTGCATGCCTCCATAGAAGTCTAGATCACCTAAACTATCTGACATGTAGATGCACTCTAGATTATCACTTGAGCAATAAAAAAAATAACTGAAATATGAGTTAAAAAATAAAATTAATGCCCAATAAGGATTTAAATGCATTGACACATCTTCGACTAGGTACTTTAGCACCTACAGTTACACACTTTAAATTTTGTGATTGCATTTGATCATTTAAGTTTTCTGAATCAGTTTGCATTTGTACTCTTAATTTTTGTTTCACATTTTTTGTTATTTTTCTCTTTGCACCACTGCACATTTTCTTTAATTGTCCATATTTACTACCGACTTATCATCCTGCTTCTTTAAACCTAGAGTTTTCAAATCATGAGCTAGATTACAAGTAGAACGCTAATTTATTGCGCAACTGTAAATGGGCAAATTTGTCAATTTACGGGCATGCGATAAATAACCAGTGGCTAGTTATTGCTATCGCAAGGTCAGAGAATCATCCAGAGATTATGGGGCATATTTATTAAAGGCCTGTCCGACATGATCTGATCAGCGGATCATGTCCGACAGACCTCGCTGAATGCGGAGAGCAATACGCTCTCCGCATTCAGCATTGCACCAGCAGCTCTTGTGAGCTGCTGATGCAATGCCGCCCCCTGCAGATTTACAGCCAATCGGCCGCCAGCAGGGGGTTGTCAATCAATCCGATCGTACTCGATCGGGTTGATTTGTGACGATGTCTGTCCGCTTCCTCAGAGCAGGCAGACAGGTTATGGAGCAGCGGTCTTTAGACCGCTGCTTCCTAACTGGTGTTTCTGGCAAGCCTGAAGGCTCACCAGAAACACGGAGCTTCAAGCTTGATAGATAGGCCCCCAGATCTCTGGTTTATTTTTTTTAAAATGTGCCCAAATTGCCCCCAAAAGAAAGTGTAGTGTTGGTTTTATTAAATAAAAAATAGTAGCATTTTTAGTATTTATTAAAATAACTGCAATAAGCAGTTATGAGCGGTTAAAGTTGGCGGGTGTATGGTGTTAGAATAAAAATGGCACTGAAAAGGGCTATTGCGACTGTGGTATTCCTATAAATATATATGTATATTCTTATATACATATATATTTATGTGTTAATATGCGTATATACACATATAAACACATAAATATTTATCTATATATTCATATACATATATATTTAAATCTGCTGCCAATCGCTGCGTGACTTTGCTGCGCTAGGTTCTTTTGCTGTGTCTAACGGCATGAGAACAAAGGCTCCCATTGGAGCATATGGAAATGCGCTCTATTAAGCCCAAAGCTTCCATGCATTGTGGGCCACTTCAAATACCAGCACACAATTGGGTGTACTGGTATTACGAATGAAGCGCAAATATCACACTTGTGAAAACTCAATTTTGCGCTCCACTTGTAATTTTGCCCTACGCATTTATATGATGGTAGCAAAAGTTACTTTGCCCTTCATAGGATTGTATATTTTTATTTTGTTTTATAGTTTTTTTCCTAGTTTGAACTTTTGTTTACTATCCCTATGAAAGATCTCCTTGTCTTTCTCAGTAACTTTGGTGGCTCATTCCATTATAGTAGCAATCTCTAGTAAGTGAGATCTTCCTTTATTAATTGTTTCTTTAAAAGGAGATGGTAGTTGTTCATGATTTCTACAGATAATGCAGTTAAAAAAAGTTTCCAATATATTTATGTGAACAAATCTATCTCCTTTTCTTGGTAAGTTTTTTTTTTTTTTAGCTCTTTTCTTTGTATACTGAGGTAGGCTCATGAGAGTGCACGTATATGGAAACAATGGCCTAGATTACGAGTTTTGTGTTAGCCTTAAAAAACAGCGTTGGCTGGTCCTAACGCTGCTTTTTAACGCCCGCTGGTATTACGAGTCTTGAAGTTACAGGTGTACCGCTCACTTTTTTGGCCAGACTCGGAAATACCGCAAATCCACTTATGTCAATTGCGTATCCTATATTTTCAATGGGACTTGCATGCGCCGGTATTACGAGTCTTCCAAAAAGTGAGCGGTAGACCCTCTCCTGTCAAGCCTGGTACCGCATTTTAAAGTCAGTAGTTAAGAGTTTAACACTACAACGCCGTAGCATACAACTCTTAACTAAAGTGCTAAAAAACACACTAACACCCATAAACTACCTATTAACCCCTAAACCGAGGCCCCCCCCACATCTCAAACACTAAAATAAATTTTTTAACCCCTAATCTGCCGAACCGGACATCGCCGCCACTATAATAAATATATTAACCCCTAAACCGCCGCACTCCCGCATCGCAAGCATTAGTTAAATATTATTAACCCCTAATCTGCCGTCTCTAACATCAATGACACCTACCCACATTTATTAACCCCTAATCTGCTGCCCCCAACGTTGCCACAACTGTATTAAAGTTATTAACCCCTAAATCAAAGTCTAACCCTAACATCCCTAACTTAAATATAATTTAAATAAATCTAAATAAATTACTATCATTAACTAAATTATTCCTATTTAAAACTAAATACTTACCTGTAAAATAAACCCTAAGCTAGCTACAATATAACTAATAGTTACATTGTAGCTAGCTTAGGGTTTATTTAAAGGGCAACTTTGTATTTATTTTAACTAGGTACAATAGTTATTAAATAGTTATTAACTATTTAATAACTACCTAGTTAAAATAAAGACAAATTTACCAGTAAAATAAAACCTAACCTAAGTTACAATTACACCTAACACTACACTACAATTAAATTAATTACGTAAATTAAATACAATTAATTACAATTAAATAAAATTATCTAAAGTACAAAAAACCCCCACTAAATTACAGAAAATAATAAAGAAATTACAAGATTTTTAAACTAATTACACCTAATCTAATTCCCCCAAAATAAAAAATCCCTACCATACACTAAATTACAAATAGCCCTTAAAAGGGCCTTTTGCAGGGCATTGCCCCAAAGTAATCAGCTCTTTTACCTGAACAGAAAATTACAATTCCCCCCTCCAACATTAAAACCCACCACCCACACAACCAACCCTACTCTAAAACCCACCCAATCCCCCCTTAAAAAACCTAACACTAACCCCCTGAAGATCACCTTACTGGGAGACGTCTTCACCCAACTGGGCTGAAGTCCTCAACGAAGCCGGGAGAAGTCTTCATGCAAGCCGGGCGAAGTGGTCCTCCAGATGGGCAGGTCTTCATCCAGATGACATCTTCTATCTTCATCCAGACGGCATCTTCTATCTTCATCCATCCGGCGCGGAGCGGGTCCATCTTCAAGACATCCGACGCGGAGTATCCTCTTCAACCGACGGCTAAACACAGAATGAAGGTTCCTTTAAATGACGTCATCCAAGATGGTGTCCCTTCAATTCCGATTGGCTGATAGAATTCTATCAGCCAATCGGATTTAAGGTAGAAAAAATCCTATTGGCTGATGCAATCAGCCAATAGGATTGAGCTGGCATTCTAATGGCTGATTGGAACAGCCAATAGAATGCCAGCTCAATCCTATTGGCTGATTGGATCAGCCAATAGGATTGAAGTTCAATCCTATTGGATGATTGCATCAGCCAATAGGATTTTTTCTACCTTAATTCCGATTGGCTGATAGAATTCTATCAGCCAATCGGAATTGAAGGGACGCCATCTTGGATGACGTCATTTAAAGGAACCTTCATTCTGTGTTTAGCCATCATTTAAAGAGGATGCTCCGCGTCGGATGTCTTGAAGATGGACCCACTCCGTGCCGGATGGATGAAGATAGAAGATGCCATCTGGATGAAGACTTCTGCCCGTCTGGAGGACCAGTTTGCCCGGCTTTGATGAAGACTTCTCCCAGCTTCGTTGAGGACTTCGGCCCGGTTGGGTGAAGACGTCTCCCAGTAAGGTGATATTCAGGGGATTAGTGTTAGTTTTTTTAAGGGGGGATTGGGTGGGTTTAGAGTAGGGTTGGTTGTGTGGGTGGTGGGTTTTAATGTTGGGGGGGATTGTAATTTTTTTTCAGGTAAAAGAGCTGATTACTTTGGGGCAATGCCCAGCAAAAGGCCCTTTTAAGCGCTATTTGTAATTATGTGTAGGGTAGGGCTTTTTTATTTTGGGGGGCTTTTTTATTTTGTTAGGGGGATTAGATTAGGTGTAATTAGTTTTAAAATCTTGTAATTTCTTTATTATTTTATGTAATTTAGTGTTTTTTTTGTACTTTAGATAATTTTATTTAATTGTAATTAATTGTATTTAATTTAGGTAATTAATTTAATTGTAGTGTAGTGTTAGGTGCAATTGTAACTTAGGTTAGGTTTTATTTTATAGGTAAATTTGTCTTTATTTTAACTAGGTAGTTATTAAATAGACGTTGACTCCTTGCCCAGTGTGCTTAGAGGAATGTGGCTGCACCTCACTGACGAGGCCCATAGGAGGCCGAAACGATCATCTGGGGTTGTCATGTTCCTTGTTCAGAGGAGAATTGCCTGGTATTTCGGGGCTGGACTGACCTTACTTGGCGGGATCAGACTGATATACTTCAGGAAAGTTTTCTTCTGTGAAAAGCACACTGGTCTAAAAGAGGCTGCTTCCGGGTGGTAAATCGCCATAGAACAAGCCACTGAGCTGTTGTTCGTTCCTGGTAGAGCGCTTCTCTCTTTGTATGCAAATTATTATGACCCTGGGGAAGTCTCCCTATGGGTGATGGGGGAAACCAGACGTGGACTCCTTGCCCAGTGTGCTTAGAGGAATGTGGCTGCACCTCACTGACGAGGCCCATAGGAGGCCGTAACGATCGTCTGGGGTTGTCATGTTCCTTGTTCAGAGGAGAATTGCCTGGTATTTCGGGGCTGGACTGACCTTACTTGGCGGGATCAGACTGATATACTTCAGGAAAGTTTTCTTCTGTGAAAAGCACACTGGTCTAAAAGAGGCTGCTTCCGGGTGGTAAATCGCCATAGAACAAGCCACTGAGCTGTTGTTCGTTCCTGGTAGAGCGCTTCTCTCTTTGTATGCAAATTATTATGACCCTGGGGAAGTCTCCCTATGGGTGATGGGGGAAACCAGACGTGGACTCCTTGCCCAGTGTGCTTAGAGGAATGTGGCTGCACCTCACTGACGAGGCCCATAGGAGGCCGAAACGATCGTCTGGGGTTGTCATGTTCCTTGTTCAGAGGAGAATTGCCTGGTATTTCGGGGCTGGACTGACCTTACTTGGCGGGATCAGACTGATATACTTCAGGAAAGTTTTCTTCTGTGAAAAGCACACTGGTCTAAAAGAGGCTGCTTCCGGGTGGTAAATCGCCATAGAACAAGCCACTGAGCTGTTGTTCGTTCCTGGTAGAGCGCTTCTCTCTTTGTATGCAAGTTATTAAATAGTTAATAACTATTTAATAAGTATTGTACCTAGTTAAAATAAATTCAAACTTGACTGTAAAATAAAAATAAACACTAAGCTAGATACAATGTAACTATTAGTTATATTGTAGCTAGCTTAGGGTTTATTTTATAGGTATTTAGTTTTAAAGAGGAATTATTTAGTTAATTGTAGTAATTTTATTTAGATTTATTTAAATTATATTTAATTTAGGGGGGTTAGGGTTAGACTTAGGTTTAGGGGTTGATATGTTTATTATAGTGATGGCGATGTTGGGGGCGGCATATTAGGGGTTAATAAATGTAGTTAGGTTGCGTCAACATTGGGGGCAGCAGATTAGGGGTTAATAAATATAATGTAGGTGTCGGCGATGTTGGGGGCAGCAGATTAGGGGTTAATAAGTGTAATATTAGGGGTGTTTAGACTCGGAGTTCATGTGAGGGTGTTAGGTGTAAACATAAATGTATTTTCCCCATAGGAATCAAAGGGGCTGCGTTAGGAGCTTTACGCTGCTTTTTTGCAGGTGTTAGGGTTTTTTTCAGCCGGCTCTCCCCCATTGATTCCTATGGGGAAATCGTGCACAAGCACATTTAGCCAGCTCACTGCTAACGTAAGCAGCGCTGGTATTGAGGTGAGATGTGGAGCTAAATTTTGCTCTACGCTCACTTTTTTGTGGTTAACGCCAGGTTTGTAAAAAGCTGTAATACCAGCGCTGTCTGTAAGTGAGCGGTGAGCATAAACTGCTCGTTAGGATCGCAACCCTGTTAACGCAAAACTCGTAATCTAGGTGAATGTTTCTAACAATATATTTAGTGCTCAAAACACAAGCATGCTTCTCAACCTAACACAGTATCCTATCATGGAGAGGAGCTAAGTTTCATTAAAGTATACTAAGAAAAAGGTACATAAAATTAGATTGGATTTTTGTTGAATGAGGAAGAAGGAAGCTTCTTGGGTCTTTCATTTCTTTTCAGAGCCAAAATTATTCTTGTGAAATTCAACACATTAGAGTCTTTGTAAATCCAGATCTTAGTGTATTTCACTTTTGCAAGAAAAAGAACGGCCACCTTCTTCCACAGTCTGGTGATAATTGAAACAATGTAAACCAATCAATAATATGTAGCATATAAAAATCAAATAGGGTCAGATAACAAGTGGTGCTTTATGTTGTGCTTTCACTCACGCACAAACACCACCAGAAGGTAAAATCTTTGCCTGTGAACGAAAGCCAACGTGCACTAACTTCAGGCTATAATGACCACGTTAACTTCTCTTCGTAGACTCCAATGCAGCACGCAAAAAGAAAAAACGTATTGCTTGTGCGCTAACTCGGCACTACGTTAGACCAACTGTGCTAACCCAAAGATAGTTATGTATATATTACATTCCAATGTTCTGCACATAGAAGAAAATGTTCTATTTATTTTTTTAAAGATATTTCAAGATATATCATGTATATATACTGTATCTCACAGTGGCCAGAGTGGAGACAAATACTTTAGATCTTGGGGGCTTGTTGCAGGGGTAAAGGTACCCTCCTACCCTTCTAAATTGTAAGTTCCCACTGGAATAGGGCCCTCAATTTCTCCTGTATGTATTTGTCAATTTTTGTGTTTCAGATTTGTATAATTGTTTAATTTAAACAAATTGTACTCTGGGGCAGTGCTGCAGAATATGTTGGAGCTATATATAAATAAAATATAATTATAATAATAGTTGTACCGGTAACCCCAATGTACCATCTTACAGGTGCAGCTCTAGTCTGCCCCCATTCCTACCCGTGTAGGCTAGTTACATTCGCAACTTTTCCCGGTCACTTGACTTATGTACAGATGTACTGATGTGGCCAACTTTTTATACATAATTAATCAATAAAAAGTGACTAGAACCTCAAGACAGTATATACAATCCACATGAAAACACTACCATTTTTAAGGTGAATATAAGTCCTTTTTAATTTAGAGTGGATGGATAACAGCAATTTTGACAGACATATTGTGTTAAGTTTCAAGTCACTTTTTATTGATTGATTTATATTATTGTTCACTTGTGTTAAGAACCTATCACTGTGATAAATTTTGTTTTGCATTGTTATACATAATGATTACAGCACTTACATTATCTACAATGTGGGGGTTTGTGATACTATACAACTTATCTATGTAGTTTAAGGCCTGGGGAACACATTTTTTGGCTAAATTCATTGATACTAATTAGGCTGCCGAGTAGTTTTATTATTCAAATGAGATCATGTTTGAACAGTGGGTGGCCCTTCCATTAACATATATAACTGTATTAATTGGGTCAGTATATGATATAAATCATACAAAATGAAAACCGCTATAAACAAAGAAAAATTACAACCACAACAGTTTAACACAACAGGTTCTTGAAAAATGTATAACTGTTAAATATTCACTCATCTGTTTTGTTATGTTATTGTTGTCCCCCTTTTTAGAAAAATTTGTTGGGTGTGGGGTATTTTGGGGTGTTCACAATGCATGGCTTGGATTTTTTTTTACTAAAAACTTGACCCAAGATGTGGGATTTTGGTCTCAAAGTTGTGTCTCACTATTAAAAAGCTAATGATATTCCAACACCAAACACATGCATGTTTATTTAAATAATGTATGGCACTGTATATGTGAATATTTAAATATTCATTCATAACAACAATGTATATAGTATTTGAATATTTAAGTATTATTTCATAAACTATAATAATATATAACTGATATACTGTCTGCAAGAATCTTTTCAGCCAACATAGATTCTTTTCTGTCTGTGTCTTAAAGTGATTTAAAACCTTTTATGCCAGGTGAATTTTCTTCCATTTTTAATTTGTAATACAATACACATTTGCTAGATATTTATTACCATTGGTTTAACTTAAAATACAGATTTTGATGGCAGACCAAATAGACTCTTCTAATTTATCATTTCTCCTATTTTCTTAGGAGTAATAAAACAATAAAAAATATATATATAAAACTGTAAATATTTCTGCATTTATAGTTTCTTGTGCAGTTCCATATTTATTAGATATGATGCAATCCTATCTAAACTACATTAAAGAGAATTCTACCTCATTCATTTACAGTGAAATGTAATATAGAACAAGATACAATTTTAATTTATAATGTGTTTTAAACAACAACAGAGCTTTATCATACCATTAAACAATTATTTCTCCAATAGATCACTGCATGTTTAGCCATTTTATTGTTAAAGCAGATTTCTATTTATTGTGCATTTAGTCTATAATTACACCGGTAATTAGGTAAGAAAAGCTTTAATTAGATGTTTGTCTCACGTTTAAAGTGTTAGATTCAAACTAACAGTACAAATTGTATAGTGTAGATCTACAATTATTACGAAAGAAATTAATGTCTATTTACAATTGGAATTCTTTTAGCAACTTAAACTCCACTGGGCATATGTAAGATTTTGCAGTTCACCGATGTTAATAGTCTTCCAGGTGCATCATCAAAGGGACATAGTTTACTAAAAATTCTGTGAAATAGGCAGTTGTAATATTTTGTATATTTATCTGTGTAACTATAATTGGAAGTCAGTGATGAAGATTACTTTATTCTGTATTATTTGGAAATTACAAAAATAGCTGATGAGTCTCACAAGATCTGAGATCTACATTTCCGTTACATGTTTTAATGTCTTAATTTCAGCACATTTTTAAAACATAAATCCAATTTAACTTGCTGGCAACTAGGCTTGTAGGTAAACCATGATGTTGCATAGCTGACACTCTAAGGAAATTCTCATACGATTAACGTGAGTTTCACAAAGTGCACATTTTATCAATTTTAAACATTTTCATTTCTTTTCATATGTATCATATTTTTATTAGGTAAAAACAGCTGTTAAATATTAGCATTTACTATGCAATATTTCATTACTCTCTTTGTTATAGCCCAGATATATACATTTTTGAATGCTTGCTTGGTCTGCATGCAAAGCTTCCCTAGCAGACAGAGGAAAAATCTCCTCATTTGAAAGAAATACAAACTTCCCCTTAAGTCCACTGTATAGCAGTGAGAGCTTTCATGCATTGCAAAGCAATAGGATGCAGCTGTCTTTGGTACCTGGTGGGTTAAAACACTACTTAGATTTGAACTAAACCTGCTGCTGCAAGCCCAGTGTCCACACAACAATTGTCAATAACTGTGAACTCTTCAATGCAAATATCCTTGAAAGCTTACCCAATCACCATGCAAGCCATTGCATCAGTCAGCACTTAACCACACACCCTCATTACATCACAAGCCTCCTAAAAACTAGACTCCACATCATTAACTTCTTATTGACCACATCACATCATGCACCCAAAACCCCCAACCTCCCCACTGTCCTCAAAAGCCACATCCACCTATTCAGTAAAATAAGCTATCACCACCCCAAGGCCGCCTCTTACATAATGATATCTCAAATATCACCTCCCAAGGCCCCCCTTACATAGTGATATCTCAAGCATCACCCTTACGGACCCCCTTACAGGCTAATATCACTAGCACTCTCTGCTCTCTTCTCATCACACACCCACACACCCCTCTGCTACTCCTAATAAGTACTCCCTACTCTTTACTTTTTCACTTCCCTTCTCTCTTGCATGCACCCTCACATCTCACCTCCTACACATGCACCCTCACCTCTCACCTCCTACACATGCACCCTCACATCTCACCTCCTACACATGCACTAAACATCTCACCTCCTACACGTGCACCCTCACTTCTCACCTCCTACACATGCACCCTCACTTCTCACCTCCTACACGTGCACCCTCACTTCTCACCTCCTACACATGCACCCTCACATCTCACCTCCTACACATGCACCCTCACATCTCACCTCCTACACATGCACCCTCACATCTCAACTCCTACACATGAACCCTCACATCTCACCTCTTACACATGCACCCTCACTTCTCACCTCCTACACATGCACCCTCACATCTCACCTCCTACACATGCACCCTCACATCTCACCTCCTACACATGCACCCTCACTTCTCACCTCCTACACATGCACCCTCACATCTCACCTCCTACACATGCACCCTCACATCTCACCTCCTACACATGCACCCTCACATCTCACCTCCTACACATGCACCCTCATTTCTCACCTCCTACACATGCACCCTCACATCTCACCTCCTACACATGCACCCTCACTTCTCACCTCCTACACATGCACCCTCACATCTCACCTCCTACACATGCACCCTCATTTCTCACCTCCTACACATGCACCCTCACATCTCACCTCCTACACATGCACCCTCAATTCTCACCTCCTACACATGCACCCTCACTTCTCACCTCCTACACATGCACCCTCACTTCTCACCTTCTACACATGCACCCTCACATCTCACCTCCTACACATGCACCCTCACATCTCACCTCCTACACATGCACCCTCACTTCTCACCTCCTACACATGCACCCTCACATCTCACCTCCTACACATGCACCCTCACATCTCACCTCCTACACATGCACCCTCATTTCTCACCTCCTACACATGCACCCTCACATCTCACCTCCTACACATGCACCCTCACTTCTCACCTCCTACACATGCACCCTCACTTCTCACCTCCTACACATGCACCCTCACATCTCACATCCTACACATGCACCCTCACATCTCACATCCTACACATGCACCCTCACATCTCACCTCCTACACATGCACCCTCACTTCTCACCTCCTACACATGCACCCTCACATCTCACCTCCTACACATGCACCCTCACATCTCACCTCCTACACATGCACCCTCACTTCTCACCTCCTACACATGCACCCTCACATCTCACCTCCTACACATGCACCCTCACATCTCACCTCCTACACATGCACCCTCACATCTCACCTCCTACACATGCACCCTCACTTCTCACCTCCTACACATGCACCCTCACATCTCACCTCCTACACATGCACCCTCACTCCTCACCTCCTACACATGCACCCTCACTTCTCACCTCCTACACATGCACCCTCACATCTCACCTCCTACACATGCACCCTCACATCTTACCTCCTACACATGCACCCTCACTTCTCACCTCCTACACATGCACCCTCACTTCTCATCTCCTACACATGCACCCTCACTTCTCACCTCCTACACATGCACCCTCACATCTCAACTCCTAAACATGCACCCTCACATCTCACCTCCTACACATGCACATGCACCCTCACTTCTCACCTCCTACACATGCACCCTCACTTCTCACCTCCTACACATGCACCCTCACTTCTCACCTTCTACACATGCACCCTCACATCTCACCTCCTACACATGCACCCTCACATCTCCCCTCCTACACATGCACCCTCACATCTCACCTCCTACACATGCACCCTCACTTCTCACCTCCTACACATGCACCCTTACATCTCACCTCCTACACATGCACCCTCACAGTTCACCTCCTACACATGCACCCTCACAGCTCACCTCCTACACATGCACCCTCACAGCTCACCTCCTACACATGCACCCTCACATCTCACCTCCTACACATGCACCCTCACTTCTCACCTCCTACACATGCACCCTCACATCTCACCTCCTACATACCTCTTAATGCTTCTAAGCAAACTACAGATCAGTCAGTGAGAGAGCCTCTTTTAATAATACCAATGAACTTGCACACCTAATTAGGCTTTCAGTAACAGGTCCTCTACAAAATTAGCTTTAATGCATCTAGCACTTTAAAAAGTTT
The DNA here is from genome assembly GCF_027579735.1 of Bombina bombina. NCBI lineage: Eukaryota > Metazoa > Chordata > Amphibia > Anura > Bombinatoridae > Bombina > Bombina bombina. The sequence goes on from NC_069504.1 coordinate 632,993,610, forward strand.
TATGGGAAGCTATCTCATCCATATCTACAATGCTAAAAAGGGATAACATCAAATATTGACTTTTTATGACTAGATCTAAGCTTTCCCAAAAACTTCTTTATTGCAATCTCCACACTAAAATTCAAATACTGCAAGATATGTAATGAATAATAATGGTTTGTGACTTCCAAGATAATTTCAGTGATTGTGATCACCTTGAAATGAAAAGTGCTGAAAACCTGCTCAAAACTTAGATTATGATCAACCTCAAAGTTATATAGGTATTTAATAGGTTTAATGTTTCCATGTAACCATGTATCTGATGTTATTACTACCTTTGGTGACTTGAGCATCGCCGTCTCATCTTTCCTGTGATTTCAACACTAAGCAAAAAAAATGCATTTTTTATTTTTTACAGAAGCTAGTTTATGTACTGTGACAAGTTGTTTTATTTGTGATATGAGTGTGAATGCTGTACATTTAATATATATATATATATATATATATATATATATATATATATATATATATATATACTTACACACACTCATAATATATATATATATATATATATATATATATATATATATATATATATATATATATATATATATATATACTTACACACACTCATAATATATATATATATATATATATATATATATATATATATATATATATATATATATATATATATATATACTTACACACACTCATAATATATATATATATATATATATATACTTACACACACTCATAATATATATATATATATATATATACTTACACACACTCTTAATATATATATATATATATATATATATATATATATATATATACTTACACACACTCTTAATATATATATATATATATATATATATATATACTTACACACACTCATTATATATATATATATATATATATATATATATATATATATACATACGCTTATTTATTTTTTAACATGATTATAAGATTGAAAATCATGCAGCGTAATCTTTGTGCAGCAGTTTCACAAGTACAAATTTACATCCTACATTCCCTTTGCTGCTGCATAGTGTCTTTATCCACTATGAAAGGTGTTAAAACTATTTGAGGATCCCAACTTGTTAAGTACATGTGCACCTTCCACTTTTCTGACTGTCCTGTCATCGCCAACAAATCAGTGAAACATAATCAAAATAAAATCATGTATTTTCCTCCCACTTCCTTGAAAGAAGTGCCAAGTGATTCCCCAAGAGACCCTCTCACTTTCTGCTCTGCTGATTTACATTGACACTGACTAACACTGCAAGCACAGGGAAGGGGAATAGACTTGTTGACAGATCTATTTTTGGATCATTTATATAGTTGGGTGCCTTTATTTGGGGTCCAAATTACACTGTATTCAAGCCACACACATGGAGTTGATTTCCTGAACATTACAAATCATTTATGTATACATTAAAATAGGCCCTGGATAGCTTTTTATTCAACGATTTGCCTAATACATCATCACTATTCAATGCTTTATTTCTGCTATTTACATTGTATCGTGTTAATCCAAGTAACATATAATATAGCATCTTCACTATAATCTGAAAGGGAAATATTTAAACTGTGTATGCTGAATCATCACTTGCTCTAAATTAAAAATGTGTTATAATTTGTTAGCTAATATTTGCATAATTCTAAATTATTAACTATTTTAAAGATAAAAAAGGAATCTGATATTTTCAGGTAAAGTATAAGTAATCTGTGACTCTGTGAAATTATATATTGAAATTTGTAATGCAAACAAAAAAAATGGAATGAATAAAATAGCTCATTAGAGTTGTAAGAAAACTTGCTTATGATTACTAAACTCAAATAATTATAAAGTGCATATAAAAAGAACACTATGCAAATATTTAAATATCTGTTGGGGGGGGGTTGTGTTTAGTCCGATTTTGAATCTAACCAGACCTGTTTTTGCATAGCTTTTACATGGAATATAAAACCACTGTAAGATAATTCAAACCCCCACATCTCAATGTCCAAAAAGGGTCAGTCACAATCTTTAGAAAAAAAAAAATATATATATCTACAAAAATCCTCATAGACTTTAATGGTGAATTACTGTTGAAAATTATTAGATACGTTTTTTTGGGGGTTTTTTTTTAACGAATTGTGTATGACTCCAACTTGTTCTATCTCTTAGGAAGGGATTTTGTGCCCATTATTGTAAATAATTTTAATGTTACAGTAAAGTAAAAAATTAACTTTCATGATTTAGATAGAGCATGGCATTTTAAACAACATTCCAATTTGCTTCATTCTCTTGGTATCTTTTATTGAAGGGCAAGAATAGGTAGGCTCATAAGTGCTCAGGAGTGTGCATGTGTGTTATGTAGTCTATGGCAGCAGTGTTTTGCAACATTGTATAACAAAGCTACAAATATTATTTTATAGATTTAAAATAGACTGTTGTCTATGGGAGCCAGGGAAGTCAAAACAATACTAGGCAACATTACATGTAGTAATACATCTATCATTGTAAATAAAATTGAAGCTAATAAATATGAGTTTTCTGTCAGATAGGAATTAACTGATGAAAAAATGGCATTTAATTACTTTATTTTAAAAATGAAAATCTTGCTTGATGGGTATATGAATAATTTCAATCTGTGCCATTGTGTACAATAAAAAAACAACAGAAATAAAGTTCCATTGGGATGCTATTTCTGCAACATAAAATCATTTCCTTCCTTCCATGGTACAAAAATAAACAGTATTTTCAAACCTGTTGGAATTGCTGTAGAATGGCTCATAACAGTAGTAATCAAACATGATTTTTTATTCATGAACTACAGTGCCGTTTGAAAATGGGATGATTTTGTCATCCATCTGCTCCCTGTAATTCTCTCTCTTTCTTTCCATGTGTTGTGCTGATATTTATCCTGCTTATCACAGCAAATGATAACATGTAGAATATGTGACTATTTTAAACCAGAACCACAGGCTGAATTATATTTGCTATCTAGATTGTAAGTTCCCACGGGCATAGGGCCCTCAAACCCCCTGTATTTGTCTGTAACATTTTGTCTTTTATTGTATTGTTTCTCAGTTGTACTTTTATCCTTGTACCCATGGGCAGCGCTGCAGAATCTGTTGGCGCTTTATAAATAAATAATAATAATAATAATAATAATAATAATAATAATCCTATACTTAAAGAATGAGCAGCAATTCATTTTTGTGATATATCTTGAGATGAATGAGTTGTTGACATTTTGTATATATTTCTGATTCGTGCTGGTTGTGTTTATTCCTGATTTTTATGAGTCAATGTCTCTTGAGAGAAGAATGGCAAGATGATTCTGGAAGCCATGGGTCATATGTTTTCATCCATTATTTTTCAAGTATGTTATATGGTTCTCTTTCTATATTGCAAAATATTCAGCTGATCTCAGTAATAAATAATGAGGATTTACATATTGTTTTATATTGTTGTATTTTTTAATTAACTAACATATTTATAAATTTAGCCATGACATTCTATGAAAACTCTTCATCAGAGATAATAAATTGAAAGCAGATGTAAAAGAGGACAGATTTAAGTTTTATGTTTATGTCCATTTCAATATGTATAACAGATTGGAAAAAAAGCCAGAGATTTCCCATAGACTATTTCTACACACACACAAAAATCTGCTGCTCCATAATTTGTCCACCTGCTATGAGGCCGCGGACAGAAATCAACCCGATCAAATACAATCAGGTTGATTGACACCCCCTGCTAGCGGTTGATTGGCCACGAATCTGCAGGGAGTGGCATTGCAACAGCAGTTCACAAGAACTGCTGGTGCAATGATAAATGCTGACAGTGTATGCTGTCTGCATTTATCGATGTGCAAAGGACATCGTATCATGTCTGCTCTCACTATGATAAATCTACCCGTGGATTCAATTTTACAAGCAGCAGGTTCACAATTTGCATGTAAAAATACAGTATAAAAAAAGAATGATTTCACGTGTTTTTTTTTTCAGCATGAGTCAGTTGATTTGCTGTATGCATAAACTTGGTTGCTAGGGCAATGGTGTCTTTTAGTGCAATTTCACTAGGGTCTATAAATGTTTGTTTGCTATTATAGGTCTGGTTTAGTCTGATAAGTGGGTGAAGTCCCTAAAATGTCACACATGGAATAAAGAGAATTCCTGCTTTAAAACATTTCCAGTGAATGTTGATTATTTAATTTTTATTGTGTATAACCACAAAGACATGATCTCAATTTTGCAAGGCAACAGGTTCATGATTTACATGTAAAAATCAAGTATAAGAAGATATTATAAGTCATATCCATAGAATCTCATAGTCACCATCTTGATTTCAGATCCCACCAAAATGGAATTGGGCTTTTAACAAATAAAACAATATTGCAAATTACTGTTAGCTTGTGAGTGACCCCTAAGTGAGACCGCCATTTTATGTAGGAAATTTGCTCACAGAAAAAGTATGAAAAAAAATTGCCCACTTGATAGCTATGGGGTCAATTGATTAATGTGCGAGCGGACATGATAATGTAGCGTATCATGTCCGCCGCACATCGATAAATGCAGACAGCATACGCTGTCAGCATATATCATTGCACCATCAGTTCTTGTTAGCTGCTGGTGCAATGCCGCTCCCTGCAGATTCGCAGCCAATTGATTGCTAGCAGGGGGTGTCAATCAACCCGATCGTATTCGATCGGGTTGATTTTTGTCTGCCAAATAAGAGCAGGTGGACAAGTTATGAAGCAGCGGTCTTCAGACTACTTTACTGTATATACCATGATGTGTAAGTATTTGTAGTATATACAGTACATTATCCAAGTGTGAAACCAGATACAGGAACACCAGTTTAATATTTTTCATATTAGCTACTAAAATGGGCATATCAGTTCTGATATTAAGGGCTAATTATCAAAATACAAAATTAGTAACAGATTTTAGAACCTTTGTTTAAAACAAAGAATGTTAGCTACATTCATCTAAATGTATCTATTATAAATAATCAACATTTGTTAAAGACTCTTAACCTTCTCAATATCAGATGTAACATATATATATATATATATATATATATATATATATATAATCTGAGTTTATCCATTCACCCCAACACATGCCCAGTAATTATTCAAGGTCTGTTTTTAGAAATTCAGCCACAGTGTTTTTGTATTAATTTGATTAGGGTGGCTATTTAAAGGTTGATTGGCCACTAGTAAGCATCTACGATTAAGGCATACCAGCCGAAACGTGTCAGATGCTACGCCTGTGTGCAGTTTTTACTACTTGACATGTAGTATCCTGTGAAAAGAGGAATAAAAGTTTATTCAACTTTACCTGAGGCTCGCTGGTTTTTCTTTATGTTTGGATGTTGAATGCAGCTCCAGCTTGAGCCTCAGTATCCCATCGACAGTGGTCGCTGACTACACGGATACACTTCCAGACATTGGAGACCGAGAGACAACGTCATCACAAGCGACTCCATCAGACTCGATTGGTTGCGCCTGGACGCAACTACGGATGCAGAGTTGGAGAGTAAATGGACACACAGTTTAATGTGCATCTCCTGAGTGAGTTCACATCTATGCTGACAGAAGTGGTTCGGTTTACAGGCAGCAGAGCAGGAGGGATAAAGACACCTCTGCCTGGAATAATACACCCCCGGAGGTTGACAGTCTGATGCCACCGAGTGATCCCAAGGGGACGAGTGATTTGGTAAGACTGTTTCTGTGTTACCGGAGGAGGGTGTGTTGCAGTTTAACCTTACAAACACTAAGCAAGAGCAAGTGAACCGTTTTGTAACTGTTTTACAATATCAAGCCTGAAGTGAAAGTGTATTTGTGTCAATTTGTCTCTCTTCTTTCTATTGGTTAACCTTGAGGATATGGGAACAGGGGTATTTGTTATGTGAATAGTCTAAATTGTGTTTTAACCCCAAATATTCTCGGTTAATATAAGAGACTTTTTTTCAGTGACTATTATTAAGAGACTGCCGATCACAGAAGTAACATGTCTTCATTTTTTTCACTCAGACCTTTGTCTGATTTGGACACAGGGCGTCTTACCCTAGAGGACACCTTTGTTAAACAACAACAAGTGTTAGATATTAGTAATGCTTTTCAAAGTATGGAACGTACACTCATCAGGGAATACAGGACATGGTGGGATAAGAGGGCCTTAGATAAATATCTCCTCTTGGATCTAATTCCCAGAGGTCTTAGACTTAACAAATTTCCCACCTTTCAGGTGGATGATATAGATTTCATCAATGAATGGAATAATGCTTTGAGTGAGTGCTCCAAAGTTCTGATGGGTCTGATTATCAGGTTTAAAGATTTACAGCTCATTAAGATAAGAGAAGAGCTAACATCCTTACAAATACAATTGAATAGCTTTACTGAACACCCTAAATATAATGAATTTGACACTGTCTTAAAAGAAACAATAAGTAAATTTAGGGTAGAATTGGATAATCACAAGCTAAAAAAATTCAATAGGGATAATTCAGACTACCTTAATAATAGAATGTATATTTGGAACACCAAACAAACACGTAAGTCAGGGAGGAACAAGAAAAATAAATCTAAAGAAAAAGGCACCTCTCCAAAACAAGATAGGAAAGTAACTTTTTCAGATTCAGAGTATACTGACGAAGAATCAGTGGGGTTGACACAAGCTAGTGAATCTAGTGGTCAATCTGAGGGTGAAGAAGTGGATACTAGACCAAAACAGCCAATGAAAACAAATAAATCAAAAACTGATACTGCCAATATTAGAGATGACCCAGTAGTCAGTAGACATGCTAGCAAAAAAGCCACTAACCAAGCACAGAGTTTTGATCACAGGAGAACAGAATTTTTAAGTGACAGTGAGGGAGATGGTGATAATTTGAGCATCACAACCAGATCATGTTTAAAATCTAATAATCAGCAACCTTTTTTTCAGAAGGTCATGACAGATATAGAGGGGGGAGGGGTAAGAGGAAGAGGAGAAGGGATAGGGCAAAGAGGAGGAAGGGGCAGGCCAGTCAGGAACAAGTACAAAGTATAAAGGTTATTAATCTATCTCAAGTAGTACTCACTAAAGAGGAACTATCTATATTAGGAATGGGCCTAGGATTTGTGCCAACAAAGAAATTTAACCTCTTTGAAACCATCATTGATGTTAACAGATTGGTTAGGGATCTTACCCTAAAAAAGTTTTTTTCTAATAAGGAATCACAATATTCAATTCAGGCACCTAATGGTTCCTCACCTGAGTATCCTAAATATGATCAACACAACATCCATGATATCATTGATTTCAATGAGGGTTGTGATTATTTTGCCCTACAGGGTCTTTTTGCAGAATCCTCCACTTCCCAACACTTCTCTATCAAATCTAGACATACAGGGTTTAAACCCAAGTCCATCTTCTACCCTACCAAAGAGAGAGGTCCCTTTTTGGAGGCCTTTCACCATAGGGAGGAAGAGGATTTGATTAATCTGACCAAATATCACAAAAGAGATTACAATAACTTGTCCGTGGAACAGCTGCGTGCCCTTGACAGCCTGAAAGAAAGAGATACGATTGTCATCAGACAGGCTGACAAGGGCGGTAGCATTGTTGTTATGGACAAATTATCATATACCCAAGAAGCAGAACGTCAGATTAAAGATCTTGTAGTGTATATCAACTTACACAAAGACCCCACAACCGATTTTAAGCGTGAGCTGGTGGACTTGCTGGACGATGGGCTGGAGCTAGGGATTCTGGATCAAGAAACATTTGATTTTTTAAATTTTCAATCACCAGTTATTCCTATCTTCCATCACCTCCTCAAGGTCCATAAATCCTTGGAGGAGGTGAAGGGAAGACCGATTGTCTCAGGAATAGGTTCTCTATTTGAAAACCTTTCAGGTTGGATAGAGTCTCTGCTCCAGCCCATCGTTTACCAATTACCTTCTTATTTGAAGGATACCACCCACCTACTTAATAGCTTGGATAAAATCTCCTGGGATGAGGAGTGTGAATGGCTGACCATTGATGTGGTCAGCCTTTACTCCACTATACCACATGAAGATGGATTAGAGGCAATTACATTTTCTTTAGACATGTATACAACCTATGATGACAATCTGAAAGGATTTGTGTTGAGGGTCATCAAGTTCCTTCTAGAACACAACTACTTTAAGTTTGGGGATGGCTTCTACCTACAAAGACGTGGGACCGCTATGGGGGCGAAATTTGCCCCCTCCTATGCCAACCTGTTTATGGGTTGGTGGGAGCGGTCCCACGTCTTTGGGGAACAGAACCCATTTAGGTCTAAAATTAAGACATACAAGAGATTTATTGATGATCTCTTGTTTGTGTGGACGGGAGGATTCGAAGCAAAAGCAGATTTCATTAAATATCTAAATAACAATCAGGTCAACCTCAGATTCACTGCTGAATCAGGAATTGTGGAGATACCTTATTTAGATGTAATCCTTAAAGGGTCGGTTTCTACAGGCAAAGTAGCTACTGGTCTGTATAAAAAGCCCATATCTTCCAATACTATCCTCCACGCAAAGTCCTCACATCCAAAACATACTGGATTTGGCGTAGCCAAAGGCCAGTTTATCAGACTCAAGCACAATTGCACTTTTGAGTCAGATTTTTTAGTTGAGGCAGACAAACTGAGGGATCAATTATTGGAGAGAGGGTACTCAAACAAGACAATAAATAGGGATTTGCTTGAAGTTAAGAGACTAGACAGGGATTCACTATTACAGGGCTCTAAAACTAAATGTAAATATAGATCCCAGGAAGATAGACCCTGTTTTGTTACAACTTATAGTCCACAGTTTGAAGAAATATGCAATATTGTGAAAAGGCACTTAACAATAGTGACAGGAGAAGACAGTCTAAAGGACTATGTGTCAAAGGGATGTAGCTTTATTTCCAAGAGGGGTACAAAATTAGGCAATATACTATCTCCATCCATGATACAAAATAAGAATAAGAGAACTAGTAGCTGGCTCACCTCCAAAGGTCACTACAAATGTCACTTCTCACAATGCATAGCTTGTAATCACATGAGACCCAATAAACACTTTCAATCTTATGTAACCCAAAAAGTATTTGATCTAAGTGAGTGTACAAATTGTTGCACAAAATATGTGATCTATCTTGCAGAATGCTCCCAATGTAAATTACAATACGTGGGGTGCACCTCAAGGGAGGTGCGCTCACGTATAAGGGAGCATCTCAATAATATTGAGCAAGAAATAGATTGTTCAGATCTTGTGCGACACTTCATACAAGAGCATAACAAAAAAGTTACCACCTTCAACTGGTGTGTAATTGAAGGTATACAAGTAGGTCCCAGGGGAGGTGATAAAACAGCGAGAATGTTTTACAGAGAAGCCTTTTGGATATTCTTATTGAGAACCAGAAGACCTCAAGGGTTCAATATCAGTGGTGACATAATTAATTTTTGGAAAAGAGTTTAACTATCCGTGTCATTAGTAAATATCCTAAGACAAGAAACATTTTTCCTTATACCCATTTTTGCATAGCTTAATTAGGGTGATTTAAAAAAAAAAAAAAAAAAAAGATATTAATATTAGCTATGAGAATTTATATTAATTAATTTAAACATATGCATAATGTTTTACACTTGGTTAATTTTCTAAGGCTTAATATAATAGGAAAATAATGGTAGTTTATCAATTATTCTGTTTCATTTTTTGTTTTTATATACATATATTTCTGAACATTATGTCACCACAATCTGAGTTTATCCATTCACCCCAACACATGCCCAGTAATTATTCAAGGTCTGTTTTTAGAAATTCAGCCACAATGTTTTTGTATTAATTTGATTAGGGTGGCTATTTAAAGGTTGATTGGACACTAGTAAGCATCTACGATTAAGGCATACCAGCCGAAACGCGTCAGATGCCACGCTAACAGCACTGCCTGTGTGCAGTTTTTACTACTTGACATGTAGTATCCTGTGAAAAGAGGAATAAAAGCTTATTCAACTTTACCTGAGGCTCGCTGGTTTTTCTTTATGTTTGGATATACAGTATATATATATATATATATAGTGTTATATATATATATATATATATATATATATATATATATATATATATATATATATATATAAAATGTCCCAAGTGGATTCAGCACTCACTACTGTATAGCAGCCTCTGGGGTGAACTTTAAATAGTGATATACAGGCATAGAAGAAAGGCACTCTCCGTTATAATTTAGCAAAGGTTTTACTGTGTGAACGTCTTGTATTTTCACTTGCATGTAAGTCTGAGGACGGGGGCAACCCCGAAAACGTTCACACAGTAAAATTTTTGCTAAATTATGATGGACAGTGCCTTTCTTCTAGGCCTGTATATATATATATATATATATATATATATATATATATATATATATATATATAAATATATATATAAATAATCCAAACAGGACAGTACAATCTTACCCCATCAGTATAGTATGCCAAGGTGCACTGCTAGCAGTAGATAGAATGTCCAGAAAAAAAGGTTGAGGTGCTTAGTTGTACTTGTTAAGGTGACATTTGACAAAGGCACAAGATATGTGCCAAACGTTATGTCTTTTTAATCATATGTATTAAAGGATGCTTTTAATTTATAAAGCCCAGTGAGTGCCTGCTTTTTTTCTGGACATTATATATATATATATATATATATATATCTATCCAAAAATTGCACTTTCTGGATTTAAACCACAGCAACTTTAATGTGTGACGTTTAGGAGCATTCACCCCTTCCTTAGACCCTGAGTAAGGGGTGAATGCTCTGAAACGTCACACATTAAAGTTGCTGTGATTTAAATCCAGAGACTGCAATTATTGGATTTTGTATACTGTGGTATTTTGCAACCTGGTATTTGTCTGTCCAGCGAGTGGGAGTGCGCTCTCTACATATATATATATATATATATATATATATATATATATATATATATATATATATATATATATATATATATATATATATATATATATATATATATATATATATATATATATATGTATATATATATATATATATATATATATATATATATATATAAATCAATGTAAATATTTGCATATGAAATTAGCACATCTAGGCAAGTATCCCCACAAGCATTTCCACAGAAATTCTTAATATTTTTCCAATGCACAAGAGAATTGTGGGTAAGATATGCAAATTAGATATGCAAATTCTGCAGCAGCCAGAAATCTATCTCCTACTGATGAGTTCCAAAAAGAACTAAACAGGCTTGTCTAGTGAGTGATTTCTGGTTTGCTGTCATAATCCTGTTAAAAGGTTTGCTGTGTCAAAACAGTATTTTGAAGCAAAAAAAAATGAGAATTTGCATATCTAATTTGCACATCTTACCCACAATTCTCTTGTGCTTGGAAACATTGTATATTAAGAATTTCTGGGGAAAAGCTTGTGGGGATACTTGCCTAGATGTGCTAATTTCCTATGCAAATATTTACATTGATTTAATTTTGAGACATGGAGGATTTTAATTTCAGTTTTTTTATCTTCCTCCATAATTTAATGAATTTTGGTTTTTTTTTATATATATATATATATATATATATATATATATATATATATATATATATATATATATGTGTGTGTGTGTGTGTGTGTGTGTGTGTGTGTATCTATATTTATTTATATTATATATGTACTATGTATTGAATAATGCAATTTTATATTTGTTCTGTAGAAATAATAGAATGATAGTATAAAACTCTAGTAACTTCCATTCAAACATTAAAATTATATATAGGCACATTACAAATTAAAATAGTTTACTTAAATATAAGGATATTGATTGAAAACTGGTTTTTATGTATATTTTGAGAATATATACTAACATACTACAATTATTCAACAGTTTTACTTTCACACTTTTGCTTTGAACATTACATTACATAAATCTAGCTCTTTATTTAGCACTCTTATTATAAACTACTGATAAATAATTACTCTATATATGTTAATCTAGTTACCATAGACATGATGCTGCCTTTTTATTCATGAACTATCTACTAAAGCCTACTGTATGTATACAGTAATTAATTATATCTTAAGAAGGGACTGGTAAAGTCTTGAAAGCTTATGGAATACATAAGTTTTTTTTTTTATATATATGTTAGTGGGCTACACTTCAAGGGCAAGATGATGAGATAAGATCATTAAGACTTCATTAATTTGCTTACTGTCCTGCACAAGGGGAGCTGAGTCTATTTTTACCCATTTAATTCCACAGATATCTTCATTTTGTCCGTTGCTTTAATTTGCCTGGAAGAAATGCCTAAGGCATCTTTTCACCTAAACCACATGCTAGTTCCCTAGGTTATAAATGACAGGAGGCTTTAGTGTGATGCATGGACATGGGCACATTCAATATTTAACCTTGTTGATATACAAAGAAAATATTTTCATATTGGTTGTAAATCATGAAAAGTGTTTCTCTGTATTCAGATCTTACATTCTAATTCTCCTCACTCATCCTTCAAATTGCTATATAATCTAATGCATTTAAATATGTCATGCAGCCACATTTAAATATGCTATTCTTTTAGTATGCCCTATGAAGTAATATGTCAAGATACCTATTACAATAATAAAAAAATGTAAAATCAATAAGGTAGATAAAAACTTGTGTGCTATATATATAAGTTAGCGTGGTTCTTGGTAAGCAATATTAAGTTAATATGCTAAAATCAGAGATTTTCTGGCTCAAAAAACTCAAAGACTCGGCGCAGGCATATTACTTTAAGGAAGCAAATTCCACTTTTGTTTACCTGGGGATAACGTTGTCATTGGATAGTAAGGAATGGTATGACTTAAATTATAAGCCAATTATTACTAAAATTAAACGTGATCTAGGAAATTGGGCCAAATTCTACCTTACGTTATCTGGCAAAATTTATTTGTTTAAAATGGTGACGTTCCCCAAAATTTTACATCTGATGCAAAATCTCCCAATTATAATAAAACAAGCAGACATAAAAATAATCAAGCACCTAATCACACAATTCATATGGGACGGGAAAAGAAAGGCCATTGCATATAATAAACTAGTATTACCCAGACATGACGGGGGATTAGCATTGCCAGATATAGAGTTTTATAATCTAGTGTGTATTTCTAAAATAGCTCTGGACTGGCTAACAGGGCCAGATTATTACACAGATTTAGCTACAGAAGAAGCGTTTGTTCAGCCATATTCCTTGAAGGCCTTGCTTCATTGTATCCCTGATAAATGTCCAAGGAAAATTAAGAAGATGCCAGTTATCTATAATGTAATTCAGGCCTGGTATAAATTATCTAAAAAGTTAAATTGTTCTCATCGTTATTCTAAACTTCGGACTATAACAGGTAACCCAAACTTCACACCAGCTTTAAACTCAAAAATCTTCAATGATTGGGCAAAAAAGGGTTTAAGATATATAGAACAGTTAAGGGATCCCGCTACTGGAGTTTGCCGATCAATGCAAGAGTTAATCGTAGAATATGGAATCTCTAATAAGGATTTCTTTTCCTTTTTTCAGATACGGAACTTCTTACAGGTCCTGTTACAGGACACACGAGAGGTCACAATTTCCGAAATAGTAGAGCCCGCATTTATACTTTTTAAAGCAGGGAAATATAACATAACTACATTATACAAACTAGCTTTGAATCAGAGAGGCTTGGATAATGTTAATAAATTAGCAGTCTGGTGGAAAGTTTCAGTTGATACCATACATAAAAGCTATAGGCGTGCAGATGCATCAACACTTGCTGCTGCCTGGAGAGAATCACATACGAAAATCATCAACCACATTTATATCGCAGCGCATATGAAAGCATCGTGGGGTAACTTAGGTTCTCTTTGTCCTAAATGTAGACAAGCTAAAGCGGATATAATTCATTACTTTTGGGGATGCCCCAAGGTCAGGAAATTTTGGAATAAGATTAATTTTTGGACAAATAAAATTAATAAAGCACACGTCCAATTAAATGAAGATCATATCTTTTTCTTTATAGATTTCCACAAAGAAGGATTGAATAAATACTTAACATATTTAAATACGGTAATAATGACAGCTAGGCTGTTGATCCTTAAATATTGGAAATCGTTTAAAGCTCCTACTCTGTCAGAATTTATTCAAAAACTTAAAAACCAACTCATAATGGAACAAATGGATACCTCGATAAATTCAGAGGCACAAGTTAAACACTTTCTAACCAAATGGAAGAATGTAATTAACAGTATGCCTAAAGAAATCCAACTGATACTTATTTCACCCTTTAGAGGTACAGAATCTTTAGAATTGGCCCTATTGAGTAATGATTTTCCGGATCTACAGCCGAATTAATGCTATTTCACCGGAAGTTTATTAGTGGCCTGAGTGATGGGGGGAAGCAACTCGAGGGAAAGTCAAATTTTGTCAATTTTTTTTTTTTTTTTTTCTCTCTCTTTCTTTCTTTCTTTTTTTTCTTTTTTCTTATCTCGTTCTTCTGAGAAATTAAAATGACAAAAACTACCAACATATGGTGTGGGAACAAGTTACTATGAGAAATATAGAAATTCATGATTCAAGTGTGAATTTATCATTTACATGACTAAATGTAAATTTGGAACCCTGTAGAAGAGCGACCTTAATTTATGTATTGGCGCTTCTTCTTTGATGATGTTATTGGTCTTCTTTGTTGTTGTTTTTTGTATGTCTCGCTTCTCATAATATTGTCTTACAAATGTGTTGGTTACAAATAAATAAAAAAAAAAAAAAAAAAAAAAAACAATAATAAAAAAATGTAAAATCAATAAGGTAGATAAAAACTTGTGTGCTATATATATAAGTTAGCGTGGTTCTTGGTAAGCAATATTGTGACTGTACTAACTAGCACGTATATTACAAGTTGAACATAAAAGGTTGTGCTTGAGCGCATACAACATTTGGGTTCATCAGATTAGAACACCTGAAGACCTAGGCCAAGATTTAGTCAAGCCCGGATGGACAATGTTCACTCCCACAAACCTGTCTGCCCGGCATTATGTCTAGTGGGCTGCAATACGCTGCCCTGTACTTAACATTGCACACTACGCTAGGTCGGACTTGTCCAGGGTGAAACCTCCAAGAGGTGGGTCATGTTGCATGTGGCCCCTATAAGTCAGTTGCCTGCAACTAACAATGACTCTGTGATTAACACTTGGGGGCATATTTATCAATGTGCGAGCGGACATGATACAAAGTAGCATATCAGGTCCGCCACACATTGATAAATGCCAACAGAATACGCTGTCTTCATTTATCATTGCACCAGCAGTTCTTGTTAACTGCTGGTGCAATGCTGCCCCCTGCAGATTTGCAGTCAATCGGCCGCTAGCAGTGGGTGTCAATAAACCCATATTCCATCGGGTCTGTTAGATTGCTGCTTCATAACATCTGTTTCTGGCAGAGCCTTCAGGCTCACCGGAAACAAGGGGCATTAAGCTCCATACGGAGCTTGAAAAATATGCCCCTTGGAATGAATTTGTTAATCCATTGCTTTGGCTTTACATGCTAAAAGCAGAAGCTTTCTTTTGTGCGCCTTTCCACTTTGGGGCTGATTACAGACTTTGGGGCTGATTTAACAAAGGGCCGCATTGCCCTGAATGGCCCTGAACTCCCTGATTGGAACAGCCAATAGAATGAGAGCTGCTCAAATCCTATTGGCTGATTGAAATCTTTGAGCGAATAGGAATTTAAGGGATGCCATCTTGGATGACGTCACTTGCATTGAAGTTTCAGTTTACGGTGGCGACCATATGAAGAGGATGTTCCACACCGGATTTCTTCAGGATGGACCCGCTCCGCACTGGATGGATGAAGATAGAAGATGCCGTCTGGATGAAGACTTCTTGCCGCCTGGATGAGGACTTTGTCGGCTGGATGAAGATCAAAGAGGCCGCCTGAATGAAGACTTCTTGCTGGTTGGATGGAGTTTAGAGTCTGGGCACGTAAAAGAGCTAAATGCCCTTTTAAGGGCAATGCCCATATGAATGCCCTTTTCACGGCAATGGGGAGATTAGTTTTTTTATATAGTTATTTTATTTGGGGGGGGGGGTTGGTTGTGGGGTATGGGGTTTTACTGTTGGCAAAAGTAAAAAAAAAACAGGTAAAAGAGCTCATTTATTTGGGGCAATGCCCCACAAAAGGCCTTTTAAGGGCCATTGGTAGTTTATTGTAGGCTAGGGTTTTTTTTTTATTTTGGGGGACTTTTTTATTTTGATAGTGCTATTAGATTAGGTGTTATTCTTTTTTATTTTTGATAATTTATTTCTTATTTTTTGTAATTTAATGTTTGTTTTTTTATGTAATTTAGTTATTTTTATTATTATTAATTTTAGTGTTTATTTTTTTGTAATTTTAGGTTTTAGTGTAAGGCAGGTTAGGTTTTATTTCACAGGTAAGTTTGTATTTATTTTAACTAGGTAGTTAGTAAATAGTTAATAACTATTTACTAACTAGTCTACCTAGTTAAAATAAATACAAACGTACCTGTGAAATAAAACCTAAGCAATGTAATAATGCAACTATTAGTTATATTGTAGCTAGCTTAGGTTTTATTTCACAGGTAAGTATTTATTTTAATTATGTTAAAATTAGGGGGGTAGTGTTAGGTTTAGGGTTAGGTTTAGGGGTTAATATAGTTTAATCTAGCTTGTTGCGATGTGGGGGGCTGGCGGTTAATGGGTTAATAGGTTTATTTAGTTAATTATTGTACATTTTATTTAGCTATACTTTTATTATGTTAAAGTTAGTGGGTGTTAGGCTTTATATTAGGGTTAGGATTAGGTTTATGGGTTAATGGATTTATTTAGTGGTAGTGATGTGGGAGGCCAGAGGTTTAGGGGTTAATAACTTTAGTATAGTGGCGGCGACATCGGGAGCGACAGATTAGGGGTTAATAGTTTTATGTAGGTGGCGGTGATGTTGGGGACGGCAGATTAGGGGTTAATAAAATTATGTAGGTGGCGGCGATGTTGGGGGCGGCAGATTAGGGGTTAATAACTGTATGTGGGTTGCGGCGATGTTAGGGGCAGCAGATTAGTGGTGTTTAGACTCAGGGTTTATGTTAGGGTGTTAGGTTTAAACATTATTTTCTTTTTCCCCATAGACATCAATGGAACTGCAATACAGAGCTTTTGTTTCCACAGATGTTAGGCTTTTTTTTTTGCCGGCTCTCCCCATTGATGTCTATGGGGAAATCGTGCACGAGCACGTCAAAGCAGCACTTGTTTTCGGTGCAGTATGGAGCTCAATGCAACATTTCGCCCGCACAAGCCTGCTTTTTACAAACCTGTAATACCAGCAATATAGGGAGGTGAAATAACACTGCTTTTGTGGCAGTTGTTAAAATCCCTATAGCGCTCAAAACACGTAATCTAGTTGAGTGTTAGCAATTGCTTTAAGGTGCTACTTACTTATGGTGTCCTAATATTTGTGTTATTGAAAGTGCTTTTGAAACTAACCAACTTTTGATATTTTTTATATTGCTAGATTGCAAGTGGAGTGCTAATTATCAGGCATCCGCAAATGGGCAAATTTGCCTATTTATGAGTGCATGATAAATAACAAGCCATTACAAATGGCTGGTAATTGCAACTGTGAGCTCACGCTAAAAAAATTAACCAGCAGTTTTAAATGTGCCCCAACTGCCCCCAAAGGGAACAACGCTCCCATTGGATTCTATGGAAGAACGCTCTTGTGAGCGCAATGCTTCCGGCAATGCAAACATGAGGTCGCATTCGCATTGCACCTCACTTGTAAAATCAGCGCACATTTGCATGCGTTGGTATTAATAAGTTTAGCCTAAATATTGCTTTTGCAGAAGCGATAATTTCGCTCAACTTGTAATCTTGCCCATTGTTGGTCTCTCTCTTATTCCTCAACCATCCCACTGATTATTAGATTTGAATTGCATGGGTTTGTGCTGGATAAGGACCACTTTTAAGTCTGTTTTCTTTTTTTTATAATATTTATCAACTGTAGATCCCCTTGCACCAGAGGGTTTATATTGTTTTGGTCTAGCTCTCTGTTCTCGCTATATAATAATCCCCTTAGGAGCTGGTGTATCTATTTAGTTATACATATTTTCTTAAATGTGAAGAACATACTTCTATACCTGTATGTATTTATATAGATATATACAGTATCTCAAAAAAGTGAGTACACGCCTCACATTTTTGTAAATATTTTATTATATTTTTTCATGTGACAACACTGAAGATATGACACTTTGCTCCAATGTAAAGTAGTGAGTGTCTAGCCTGTATAACAGTGTATTTGCTGTCCCCCTTCAAAATAACTCAACACACAGCCATTAATGTCTAAACCATTGGCAACAAAAGTGAGTACACCCCTAAGTGGAAATGTCCAAATTAGGCCCAAAGTGTCAATATTTTGTGTGGCAACCATTATTTTCCAGCACTGCCTTAGGTCTCTTGGAAATGGAGTTCACCAGAGCTTCACAGATTGCCACGGGAGTCCTCTTCCACTCCTCCATGACAACATCATGGAGCCTGTGGATGTTAGAGATATTGTGCTCCCCCACCTTCCGTTTGAGGATGCCTCACTGATGCTCATTAGGGTTTAGGTCTGGACACATGCTTGACCAGTCCATCACCATTACCCTCAGCTTCTTTAGCAAGGCAGTGGTTGTCTTGGAAGTGTGTTTGGGGTCATTATCATGTTGGAATACTGCCCTGCAGCCCAGTTTTCAAAGGGAGGGGATAATTCTATGCTTCAATATGTCACAGTACATGTTGGCATTCATGGTTCCCTCAATGAAATGTAGCTCCCAGTGCCGGAAGCACTCATGCAGGCCCAGACCATGACACTCCCACCACCATGCTTGACTGTAGGCATGATACACTTGTCTTTGTACTCCTCACCTGGTTGCAGCCACACACGCGTGACACCATGTGAACCAAATAAGTTTATCTTGGTCTCATCGGAACACAGGACATGGTTCCAGTAATCCATGTCCTTAGCCTGCTTGTCTTCAGAAAACAGTTTGCAGGCTTTCTTGTGCATCATCTTTAGAAGAGGCTTCCTTCTGGGACTACAGCCATGCAGACCAATTTGATGCAGTGTGCGGCGTATGGTCTGAGCCCTGACAGGCTGACCCCCCCACCCTTTCAACCTCTGCAACAATGCTGGTAGCCTTCATACGTCTATTTCCCAAAGACAACCTCTGGATATGATGCTGAGCACGTGCAGTCAACTTCTTTTGTTGACCATGGCGAGGCCTATTCTGAGTGGAACCTATCCTGTGAAACCGCTGTGTGGTCTTGCCCACCGTACTGCAGCTCAGTTTCAGGGTCTTGGCAATCTTCTTATAGCCTAGGCCTCCTTTATGTAGAGCAGGGATGTCCAAACTTTGCTCTCCAGAGGTTTTGGAACTACATTTCCCATGATGCTCAGCTAGATAAAATGCTGGCTGAGCATCATCGGAAATGTAGTTCCAAAACCTCTGGAGAGCAAAGTTTGGACACCCCTGATGTAGAGTAACAATTATTTTTTTTCAGATCCTCAGAGAGTTCTTTGCCATGAGGTGCCATTGTAAACTTCCAGTGACCAGTATGAGAGAGTGTGAGAGCGATAACACCAAATGTAACACACCTGCTCCCCATTCATGCCTGAGACCTTCTAACACTGACGAGTCACATGACACCGGGGGTGGAAAAATGGCTAATTGGGCCCAATTTGTACATTTCCACTTAGGAGTGTACTCACTTTTGTTGCCAATGGTTTATAAATTAATGGCTGTGTTTTGAGTTATTTTGAGGGGACAGCAAATTTACACTGTTATACAGGCTGTACACTCACTACTTTACAATGCAGCAAACTGTCATTTCTTCAGTGTTGTCACATGAAAAGATATAATAAAATATTTACAAAAATGTGAGGGGTGTACTCTCTTTTGTGAGATACTGTAGGTATAGATATATATATTGAAAAAAATCATCAGATATATAGGTATTAATATCAAGAATACAAACAATAAAACAAAATACAATATGTAAACACTTGCCTTAGGGTGATGCTACTTGCATATGTATTAATATGTATTAAAAAATCATCAGATAAATGTATTAATATCAAGAATTCAACGAATAAAAAAAAAATACAATATGGAAACACTTCACTTAGGGTCGATGCTACTTGCGTATGTATTAATATGTATTAAAAAATAATAGGAACATTTTCTTCTATGTTGAAGAAGGTTGGATTGTAAAATATGCATAACTACCTTCGGGTTTAGCACAGTTGTTCTAATGCAGTGTCCGGTTAGTGCATGAATAATAAGTGTTAGGTTTTTTTTGCTCACTCCATTGAAGTCTATAGGGAGAAGATATTGTGATACCGAAGTTTCATTCTTACGTTAACTTTTTACTGACAGAAACATGTTGCTGATATCTACATATGTACTCAGGAGTAATGGGATTAATATTAAAGGGACGGTCTAGTCAAAATTAAACTTTCAGGATTCAAATAGGGCATGCAATTTTAACCTTTAAGCCATTATAACCTATATATATACGTCATGCGGTATGAAGCCCATCATACTGCATAACATATATATACATTGCAGCATCAGGTAGCTCCAGCAGTCTTGGCTGTAAACTGACAGCTGAGACTGTTGTTCCTGAGCTGCAAGCAATCTGGTCACAAAAGATGCAGCAAAAATGACTCAAACTGGCTTGCAAACAGGATAGTAGAGTAGCAGGTTAAAACATCCATTTTATTGGATATGCAGCTCTGATGAAGTGTCATTGAGGCAGGAAACGCGTCAGCTGTGAAAAATCAGTGTTGCTGTGCCCTTGTGTCTTTTTCAACAGCATATCCAATAAAATGATTGTTTTTAACCTGATACTCTACTATCCTGTTTGCAAGCCATTTAGAGTCATTTTTGCTGCATCTTTTGTGACTGTATTTCTGTGCGTGTATAGTGGTTGTGTTGGAGAGCCCCAATCAGCATTGGACTATCGAATGGCACCTCTTTTACGAAGACAGCGCCTGAGTGAGTTTATGCACTCACCTTCCCCCTGCTATACCCGCGGTGGTACCACTTGAATCGTGGACTCTGCCACATGCCATGGGTAAGTGTTGGCTTGAAGTTTTGACCAGATGATATCGGCTTTAGCATAGAGTGTCGTAATACACTATATACAGGGTGGAACTAGTTATCACTAGTGCGGTACGTGCATTTTTACTCACGCTTACTTTATATGTGGTATTTGGAACAGTTATTGGATACTTTAAATATTTTCAGAGGCTTTTTATTCTGGTACCGATCATTACTGAAATTGCAAGCTAAACTCTGTGGCATCAACAATCTTCCTTCTCTGTTGTACTGCAGGCAATCTGTCCTCATATGGTAACGGAGCTTGATCGAGGAGAAAAAAAAAAGTTTAAAAAAGTGCCTAAACTGGGTACTGGCAGACAGCTGCCAGTACCTAAAATGGCAGACAACATTAGGAGGGTTAGAGAGCTGTTTGGTAGGGATCAGGGAGGTGGCTGGTAAGGGGGGGTCCGGGGGGGGGTCCGGGGGGGGTCCCACCCTGAAAATAAAAAATAAATAAAATTAAATTATAAAAAACATAATACTGGCAAACTGTTTGCAAGTACCTAAGATAGTGGAGAGGAACGTTGATTTGAGGGGGTAGAGAGCTGTTTGGGATGGATCAGAGAGGTGGGGAGTGTCAGGTGGGAGGATAATCCTTACACTAAAATACTATAACTCTTGCCAGCTAACTATTTAACACATCCACTGCCCGGAATTTCAGAAGTATGGTGCGCAGCTGCAATTAGCAGGCCTTCTAATTACCAAAAGGTAAAGCAATGCATATCTGCTACTTCTGAACAAAGGGGACCCCGCTTTTACATCAATTTATGTTATAACTGCACAAGCTGTATGCAAATAATTTCAGTGAGAAACACAACATTTTTTAAAAAGTTAAGGTTTATATATATATATATATATATTTGATCGTCTTGGTAAAACAGAGGCATGAAATATATAAAAAGGGACCTAGCTCAATACATTGGGTTGTCTACTAAAAATATATATATAGTTTTTAGATGTAAATTTTTAAAAAAATTAAGGCTTTATTTCTGTTTAAATAGAGTGATAACAAAAATGCTAAAAAATCTTCTGTATTTTGGGCACATTTTTCTCTGGAATTTCCAGTAGTGAAGGGGTTAAACAACTTTCCAATTGACTTTTATCATCAAAATTGCTTTGTTCTCTAGATATTCTTTGTTAATTGTAAGCCCTTGAAGGCCGCCTCTTATCTCAGTGCATTATGACAGTTTTTCATATATAGACAGCTCTAGGCCATGTGTGTCATATAGATAACACTGTGCTCATTTTCGTGGAGTTATTTATGAGTCAGCACTAAAATGCAAGTCTGCCAAAAGAACTGAGATAAGGGGGTAGTCTGCAGAGGTTTAGTTTCAAGGTAATCACAGAGGTATAAAGTATATTAATATAATCGTGTTGGTTGTGCAAAATTGGGGAATTATCTTTCTGTTTAAACAATAAAAAGTTTGGAGTAGACTACTCCTTATATAACCCTTCGTGATTAAAAAAACGAATACTTCTCCAAATAAAACAAATGGTGGGTGAGTTTGGCTACTGACACACAATCAAAACAAACAAATTTTTTATTTATCATAGTAACACAACAGGAATTTGATATAATTACAAGGTGTTTACACTTCCTTTTTCAATGTAACCCAAGTAATAGTGATTTTGTGTTTAGCAAGTAGATATTATTTTTTTACTTTAATTAATTTTGTGTCAGTATCAACTCTAACCTAAATATAATTGCTTGGAATTTAGGAGTACTAGGGCTTTTGTAAATATGTTTTAGTTAAATGACTGATAGCTGTATAATATAGGGGGAATTTTATTAATGATTGATCACATTTATTGTATCATATGTTAATACAAAATCAAAAATACTATATACTGTATAAAAAGGTATCAGCTGACTTAGTGCTGAAAAAATGCATAATTTTCCTGTGTACGTGCAAATTTACACAGAGCAATGAAGTCCAAATAGATACATAGGTAAAATCTGTCTGCCTCTAGTGGTAGAAAAAGTATTACGCCGTTGGCATCAAAGGCTTAAAGGGACACTGAACCCCAAAATTTTCTTTTGTGATTCAGATAGAGCATGCAATTTTAAGAAACTTTCTACTTTACTCCTATTATAACATTTTCTTCGTTCTCTTGCTTTCTTTATTTGACAAAAAAGGCATCTAAGCTAAGGAGCCAGACAATTTTTGGTTTAGCACCATGAACAGCACTTGTTCATTGGTGGGTAAATCTAACCTTACATTCTTGCTTTTCAAATAAAGATACCGAGAGGATGAAGAAAATTTGATAATAGAAGTAAATTAGAAAGTTGCTTAAAATTGCATGCTCTATCCGAATCATGAAAGAAACAATTTGGGTTCAGTGTCCCTTTAATGTAGCACCCAAAAGTAAATATTACAGATGATGAGCATTCATTAAATGTATTTCTTGTTGTGATTGGTTAATGGCATTAACCAGCCAGAAGAGTGGATATCCTCACTTTTGATATATTACTCTCTATCTGGTCCTACTGAACCCTTATCGGAGACGTATTAAATAGTTTTTTCAAGGATTAGATCATGAAAGAAATAACATACCATCAAAGTGAAACATAGCAGATGGTTCAATATTGATGATGATGACTGCCTTATATGTTTTACACTTATACCAATATTAAATCATAGGATCTGAACAATTAATAGTTTCATATAATTTTGATTAATTTTATAACTTGCATGTTTAAACCTCAAACATTATATTCCAAATATTTATATGTTTGCATCTAATTTGTGTATTAGGTTCATGTGATTTGCACTTTATTTCTAACTTTTTATTAAGCAAAAAAAAAATCTAGAATATACAAATGTTGTTTCAATAAAATTAATGTGAGGAAATTGAAAATTCCAAAAACGTTAAAAATTGCTGATAAGGTGTTTTCTGTTTGTTTTAAATGCCAAAGTTGAATTATCGCTGAATGGAGATTGTTTAAGTGGCCCAAATGCTTAAAGAAAGCATAGTTTTAATTGGTTATCATGTTTTTTTCAATAATTTTGAATGGATTTAATTTAAAAGCCATATGAAAACCCATGCAATTGTTTTTACAAAGGAATTATAATTTACTGAAATCCGATCCTATATTTTTCATTTTTTGTTAATATCCCTGCAGCTATTTTATAAATAATGTTGAAGTATATTAACATGTCCTTTCAAAACATTTCTGAATTATATTAATTGTTATAATTACACCAAAGTTTATTGAATAATTACATATATTTTCTTTTTTCTGTAATTATAGTTGTTATATCTTCAGTATTAAATTTAAATTTTACAAATGATTTTCACAGTGTAATGCTGAACAGAGCACATCACTAAAGGATTATGAATTGATTTTATCAAAACCATTTATGAGTTTAATACACATTGGGCCAGATTACGAGTAGTGCCGCAAACAAAAAGGGGTTTATCACTGCTGCTTACGCATTTCGGGTGAAGCTCTTGTATTACAAGTTGAAAGTAAAAGCAATCACTTGAGCGCAATTAAAGTTAATGTGTGTCGGGATATCACATCCTCAGAGTTTTGGTTAACTGTTTCTCGAAACAAAAAAGTGTCACAAGACACATAAAAATACATTACAAAGTACAGTTATACTCATAAAAACACCATCTAATAAAACATTTTCAATAATAATATAGCACAAAAAAGTTATAAGGGCTCAAAGATACTAGGTCTAAGGTGTTAGAAAAAAAATGCATGTCTAAATATATATATATATATATATATATATATATATATATATATATATATAAATATATAATCGTAGCACAAAACTACAAAAAACATGCAAATGTTGTTCATATCAAACACAATAATGCAGAATAATGCAGTGTTGAAGGGCCCCAAATAATCAGACATACTCATTGCACATCATCAGCAAAATAAAGATGCAGAAATCAACACCCCCAAGGTGTCCCAAGGGGGGGGGGGGATCACCAGCAGTCCAGGATTAGCAGGTAAGCAAGCAGGTTAATGAAATATGTCACAGTCCCTGAGACTCTGTTTATAATGTATTTCCAAGGTTATATAGATATCCTGTGTTTATGGGTCATTCACTTTAGCCAACCCAGGTAAGCAGAAGCCTGTCTCCTGCAGCCACGGCTACTACACTGATCCAACAATTTATTTGTTAAGAGGCAGTCCATGGATTCATGGGTTCAGTATATGTGTATCAATGTGTCAAATACAAGCATAATAGAACTTAAGCAGTCATAGCAAGCATAGATAGTACCTCACATAAGGCAACTTCTCACAACAAATGTGCCTGTTACAGAGAGTCTCTGGTATACCTGCACCTACTTCAATAACGAGCAGTTTAATCCAGCTCAATCTATCACAGGTCATCCACCGCCAGTCTTGACTTGTATATTTCAGCAGCCCAACCTGTATAGATCATCCACCGTCACTTTGTTAGAGGACCAACGCTTGGACACAGCACATGTGAAGCTCGTAGTTCTCCTGCTGATGACATCAATACGATGTGTTATTTGGGACTCTGTCCTTTCTCAAGGAGTCATACCCAGATGCAATACCGGGGAGAATAAGTGTGCACTACTGACTGCTGGTTGGTCATACTGAAAAAAGGTTCACATCCACTCACTCCGCATATTTAGTGTCTCAATAGCAGAAATAGTATTTCCCCTTAGACATCCATCACATAACAGTATTGCATAAAGAGCACCGTATACATTTATACAAAGGAACATAATGTATATATCTGCAAATGTGTACTCTGACTATATAAACTGAAATATAATGAAATATATACAAAACGAAAAGAAATCCAACCCAATTTAGTCCTCCTTTACGTAAATGTGCATCAAGAGATCTCTCTATTGAGACCCCTAGGAGACATAATATCAAACCTTTTTATCCATTTGGACCTCTTTTTTTTTAAATTATTTTTATTGAAGAGAGTTCAGGCATATAACATGTAAACAGTTACATACAAATAATTCGAAATTGTACAGGGTCTAACTTAATACATTTACAACAGATATTGTCATAAAAACATGTGGTACATAACAAATGAGAATAGAAGACATGGATTTCAAGAGTACCACACTATGAGCATTACTGGTTAGCTTCATATTTATATCACCAATGATTTTTTACTGTCTGCTACCCAAATTTTTTACTTATTAAACTAAACTAAACCTAAAAGAAAAAAAAAGAAAAATAAATAAAAACTAAATAAAAATAAAATAAAAACTAAACTAAACATAATAAGTCTCAATTAGGACTAAGAGTATGCAAGCTGTTGGTATAGACAAAATCGCAGTTAAATCATTCTCAGCTAAATATGAATGGCATGCACACATGGATATGTTAATCAGTACAGAAAAGTAGATATGGTTGTAAATTGCAGAGATTCTGTACCTCACAGTGATATGTCTGGTAAAGAGTATTCTTCACAAGAATCATATTATGAGTCGGCCATGGGTTGAGTTATAATTGACATATTTCAAATAGTCTGTGAATCATTGGTCTATATCAGAATACCTCTATGCATATGGAACGGGGCAATACATACAGTAATTACAAAGATTAGCTGAGCAAATTTAAAAAGTCTTATGTTACTTAAATGGTAAGCATGTTCAAAATTGACTGGTGTCTTGACTAAGGGAGAAGGACCAATGGGACTCATTGTCATAATATTAATCAAACAAATATACAAAATAGAACAACATCAACAATAACAAAATCAAAGTGTGAATCTATCCTATTTCTAGCTTTCTTAGAGCAGAGATTATTACAGGGTGTAATATGTATAAGATTGGGTTAGCCTGATTGTGATTTTGAATAGCTAAATATTAGGGTACTAAGATTTGAATATAAGAGCTGGTATGTTTTCCTTAGATTGACATATAGTCGGTCAATATGTACTCAGTACAACAACATCAAAACAAGAGCAGCCACATTTCGCCCATCCAATCTATAAAAGAATAGGGAAGATAGGCAAGACAAGATCTCAACATCAAATACCTAGAAATCCTAACATGGTGGGATAAATATAGAACAGCTGTCTGCATCTATCTAACATAATTACAGTTTGTAAGTAAAGGTAATTACATGTCACTAGCTAATGTATTTGTGTAAACAACTACATATGTAGTGTAATAAAACAAAAACAAACGTGTTAATGGTGACATCAGAACCAGTAAAAATCCAGATTCCACCAAGCCGACAACACAGTAATACATGCAAGGGCTGCTTGGAGAATAATAAGGTTGAAAAGAATTTCGCCTTGTTAGGGTTATGCATCGACATATATATATTTTTTCCCCCCCTGATTTCAGAGTAAAAGGGGGCTAAAAGATGATAAATATCTTATGCTATGCATGCTGTGTTATAGTTCAAAGTCCCAGCGCACAATAAAATATGAAAAGCAGTATGCTATTTAGCAGGCTAGACATGGCTTGTGGGTGCTATTCAAAGAGTATTAGATCAAGCGCCAGAAGAGCCGGCTTGAGTATAACCTTCACGCTTTTAGCCAATCCCCTCCTTGGCTAAAGTTATTGTTCCATGGTGCAGGTCCGGTAGCCTGCTTGCTTGGTGTACAGGATAGCTTGAGAAAGGCAATCCACTTGGCAAAAATAACTTTAAGCACTGGGGGAAACACATAGCTGCGCCTCTTATAAATGCAGGGAGCCCAAGCAATATTTCAAGAAGGAACTTCCGCGAATTAGGATTAAAGTGTAGCAGAGTATCAGAAGGACAACTATTAAGTCCAGAGGCTAGTTTTGTAACATGCACTAAAGGAAAATACTGTAACGGCTCAGGTACAAGTGGCATCTCAATGCTTTGCCTCTCAGCACACATGGTCGGGTTTCCAATGAGGTGCTTAATGGACAGGCCCCAATGGACCCCTCATGTCCAGAAGTTGTTGTAGCAGGTGAATGCAGAGAAAGCAGAGCCTGTTTCATGTGACAAGACTGAGATCCCTCGGCCGGGTCTGAAACAAGAATTGCTTGGTCGTCAGATGTGGTGGGCCTTTGCAGATCCATGGTGAGTGAATGTTGCGGGTCTCGTACTGAGGAGCAGGTTCGCATGCTCACAGAGTCAGTTTTTGTAAGGCAGGACCTCCCAGTTATTTGATCCGCTTCATGCAATTTCTTAAAGCTGAGGGATAAGCGTTCAAATGTGGGCAGAAAGATTTTGAGTATCTGTGCAGTAACATCATTTTCTGCTTCCATTGCTCTAAAGTCAGCGGGTATGAGACCAATACATACAAAATCCCTTGTGGGTTCTAATTTAGTGAAATGCCTTCCGGGGAAGAAGAAAATAGATTACTTCTATCTGCTTGAGATTCCCGGACAGCTTATCTGTCAAGAGAGAAGCAGATGGCATAGAATGATGGTGACTTAGCAGGGATTAGAAGAGAATTTCTTTGGAGCAACATAACCTCACATCCATCTTCTAGAGCTTCCCACCAGAAGTCTTGGGCCTCTTTTTTAAAAAGAATCTTTTTTCTATCTCCTCCCCTTCTTATTGGGGCAACTCCATTCACAATGAGGAAAACGCAACTGGCTTTTATTATGAACAGCAATCCTAAAATGGTGAGCCAACAGGGAATCTTCATCTAACTTGCCAATTGCAGCCTTATGCTGGCGAACCCTATCCTTAACATATTGGGTTGTTTCCCCACATAGGCAAGTCCACATGGGCATTTGATGATGTATATAATATATTTAGAATTACAAGAAAAATAACTATTGATAGGTATATGCTTACCCGAGTGTGAATAAGTTATGGCATCTCCCAGTTGTAGGGAGTGGCATTGGGCACAATTCATACATGCATAGAAACCTTTCTTATTAATCAGGTGGGTCCATTTTAGTGTCCCTAAATCTGCCCAAATTAAGTCATCCCTGAGGTTCCAATTCCGTTTCTACGATAATAAAGGTGGATTTTTAAAGATTGAGTACAATTGGCCGTCTTGTTGTAAATGTGCCAATGTTTTATTATGATGGATTAAAGTTTCCCACTATGTTATCCAAGCTGGGTAAAACAGGTTACTGAAAATTGGTTAGATTGGTGAGTACTTCTAATGAGAAGTGATTTTCTATCTCTTGTTTCAACTTTAGCAAGACTATTATCAAGGACATCCTGAGGAAAGCCTTCTTAAATTTGAGGGACATTTCATCCAATCTCCTTTGGCATTTAATGGGATCATCCACTATCCGTTTTGTGCGTAACAATTGATTATATGATAAACTCTTAATCATTGCAGGAGGATTAAAGTGTAATGCTCATGGGATACTCCACTATCAGACCAAACTCGGCCAGTAGTCTTCTTATCCTAGCGTCCAGCCCGGAATGATAGGGAATATCCCAGAGCAGAGAAAGTTTGTAAGATGATGTAAGCGGCACTCACCACAGACAGGATGGTCTTAAGCGGCAACAGGAAAGCAGTCCAAGGGTAAGCCACTAGAATGGTCAGGCAGGGTTTGACAACAGGAAAGCAATCCAAGGGTAAACCACTAGAATGGTTAGGTAGGCAGGGTTTGGCAACGGTAAAGCAGTCCAAGGGTGAAACACTAGAATGGTCAGGCAGGCAGGGTTTGGCAACAGAGAGGCAATCCAGTACAATAGGGATTAACAGGCAGAGTGGTCAGACAGGCAGAGTCCTACAGCAGTATATCAATCCAGCAATTTAGGGGTTTAAGAGGCAGAGTAGTCAGACAGGCAGAGTTCAGCAGCAGTATATCAATCCAGCAATTAGAGAAGTAATGATCTATCACACCCAGGAGCACACAAAGTAACACCTATACTTGGGCAGTGATAGATTATATTAGGGAAACTTACAAAGGTGCAGGATTCACGCCACAGGCTCTTAAATTCTTCATCTATATATACCACCTCCTCCTCAAATCATTCCAAGAAGAGGTTGGCATATGTGGGGGCCACATTTCAGCCCATTGCTGTACCTTTCCTTTGGACATAGAAAGTGTCCTCAAACATGAAATCATTTTCATACAGAACCAATTTAAATAGGTCCTTAATGAATCTCCTCTCATTAGGAGAGTGTAGTCCATCCTTGTCCAAAAAATAGAAGACACTCTCTATGCCCAAATCATGAGGTATCGAGGTATACAGACTCAAAATGTCCATTGTCACAAAGGTACAACCAGGAGGGATCACCAAGGCTGAGACTCTCCCCAAGAAGTCAGTGGTATCTTGTAAATAAGAATCCACATATCCTAGTAATGGTCTAATGAGATGATCCAAAAAAATAGCCAAAGGTTGGAAGAGATTGAGTCTGTGCCTGCCACTATTGGGCATCCCATGGGATTAACTATTTCCTTGTGTATTGTAATACATAAAATACAGGAATAATCGGATTCTCATTAATAAAGAAATCTAGCCTGTTTATTAGTGATGATATTCATCATTAGTGCTTCAAAAAAAATTTCTTAACTGTAAGTAACAATCTAGAGGTAGGATCCAATTTAATTACCTCATATTTTGTGACATTATTTAATTGTTTAAAGACTTTCTGTCTATATTGGTTTCTATTCATGATGACTAAGGCCATGCCTTTGTCGGCTCAGCTTCAAGATGATATTTGTGTCATTCTTAATATCCCTGATAAGGCCCTTCTCAGATGGAGAGAGATTAAATTTAGTCTTCTTATGAAAGTTCCTGTGCAGCCTATCAAACTCCAGTTTCACCAGTGTTATATACACTTCCACTGTCACATTAGGGATTAAAGGTACTTTTAGGTTTGATATGCTAAACATGTAACTAAAGGGGGGTGGTACAAGAGGATTCTGAAGTGCTCTCAAACTCTTGTTTATTAAAGAGACTCTTTAATCTCAGACTTCTAAAAAAAATTGTTAATCACATTCAGTGGGAAAGAAGTCTGGATAAGTAGTTGGCACAAAAGATAACCCTTTTTGCAACACTCTCAATGTGGCATCATCTAGGGCCCTATCAGAGATATTCACAACAAGATTATCTTCCTCTGCTATCGTCTGTTCTGTCTCATTTAAATTTGATACCCAACGTTTCCTGTTTTTCCTCCCCCCTCTTGCCTTGTCCTTCTTGGACCCCTTGATATATGGCCTCTAATGGAAAAGGCCGGGGATGAGTCACTATACTCACTATCAGACGAAGAGTCTCCTAGGAGCCCCTGTGAATATACAGGTCTCCTATTGTCCCTCCAGAAGAGGACAAAGTCTGGATTGCACCATTTATAGACTTTATTATTCTGATAGTCTAATAGGTCTCTTTGGAATTTCTTATAATTTTTAACTTTCAAGTGTCTTTCTAAAATTCACCAGTTCCCCATCCAACTTAGACTTCAAGTTTCCAAACTCTGTTTTGGATTTGAGTGACCGCAAAGCTGATTCTGCAGACTCAATCTCCATTTGGATTTTAGGTCATTCTTTCTGAATGTATTCATTGTTAGTATGATAATATCATAAGAGCATTTATTTAAAATGCCCTCAAATTTGTCACAATATTCCACATTGTCCCTAAATAAAGTTGGGTGTAAATGACTTCTCAGGCCTCTAGGAATCATTTTTTGTCTGAAATTGCTATAATTAAACTAAAGTCTATTGAACAATGACATATATTTTCTTTTTTTTCTAATTAAAGTTATTATCCTCAGTATAAAATTTAAATCTGATTTTCACAGTGTAATGCTGAACAGAGCACATCACTTAAGGATTAGAGTTTAATATACTTAGGGCCAGATTACGAGTAGCGTCCTAACAGTTACACGCAAACAAAAAGGGGTTTATCACAGCTGTTTGCGCGTTTTCGGGTGTAGCGTTCGTATTACAAGTTGAAAGTAAAAGCAATTACTTGAGCGCAATTAAAGTTAATGCGTGTCGGGATATTGCATCCGCAGAGCTCTGGTTAACTGTTTCTCAAAACAAAAAAGTGTCACAAAACACATAACATTACATTACAAAGTAAAGTTACACTCATAATAACACAATCTAATAAAAAAAATATTCAATAATAATATTGCAGAAAAAAGTTATAAGGGCTCAAAGATAGTAGGTCTAAGGTGTTAGAAAAAAAGGCAGGCAAATGGCTTTAACACAGAGATACATACATATACATGTCAAAATATGTATGTGTGTGTGTATATATATATATATATATATATATATATATATATATGTATTTACAGACATATATACACACATAAACACTTAAATGCATATGTATACATATATAGACATCTATATAAAAGTGCATTGGAACCCTTTGCAGTTAAGTAGATCAAAACATGGAAAATCATATTTATGCAATATACAGTATATATTTAATAAAGTGATATACTGTGTGTTTACTGTAAATATTTCACATTCCAATATCCTGCACATAGCAGAATATGTTATGTATTCTGCTATGCAGATATATACAGATATTCCTGTATATATCTGCATATATCTATACCTATATAATCATCTTTATATAGGTATAGATACAGTGGGGCAAAAAAGTATTTAGTCAGCCACCAGCCCACCAATTGTGCAAGTTCTCCCACTTAAGAAGATGAGAGAGGCCTCTAATTTTCATCATAGGTATACCTCAACTATGAGAGACAAAATATGGCAACAAATCCAGACAATCACATTGTCTGATTTGGAAAGAATTTATTTGCAAATTATGGTGGAAAATAAGTATATTTTCAATATCAAAAGTTCATCTCAATACTTTGTTGTATATACTTTGTTGGCAATGACAGAGCTCAAACATTTTCTGTAAGTCTTCACAAGTTTGTCACACACTGTAGCTGGTATGTTGGCCCATTCCTGCATGCAGATCTCCTCTAGAGCAGTGATGTTTTGGGGCATTTCAACTCCCTTTCAACTCCCTCCAAAGGTTTTCTATGGGGTTGAGATCTGGAGACTGGCTAGGCCACTCCAGGACCTTGAAATGCTTCTTACGAAGCCACTCCTTCATTGCCCGGGTTGGTGTGTTTGGGATGATTGTCATGCTGAAAGACCCAGCCACGTTTCATCTTCAATGCCCTTGCTGATGGAAGGAGGTTTGCACTCAAAATCTCTCACAATACATGGCCCCATTCATTCTTTCATGTACACAGATCAGTCATCCTGTTCCCTTTGCAGAGAAACAACCTCAAAGCATGATGTTGCCACCCCCATGCTTCACGGTAGGTATGGTGTTCTTTGGTTGCAACTCAGCATTCTCTCTCCTCCAAACGTGACGAGTTGTGTTTCTACCAAACAGTTCTACTTTGGTTTCATCTGACCATATGAGATTCTCCCAATCCGCTTCTGGATTATCCAAATGCTCTCTAGCATACTTCAGATGGGCCTGGAAATGTACTGGCTTAAGCAGGGGGACACGTCTGGCACTGCAGTATCTGAGTCCCTGGCGGCGTAGTGTGTTACTGATGGCAGCCTTTGTTATGTTGGCCCCAGCTCTCTGCAGGTCATTCACTATGTCCCCCTGTGTGGTTCTGGGATGTTTGCTCACCGTTCTTGTGATCATTTTGACCCCACGGGGTGAGATCTTGCGTGGAGCCCCAGATCAAGGGAGATTATCGGTGGTCTTGTATGTCTTCCATTTTCTAATTATTGCTCCCACAGTTGATTTCTTCACACCAAGCTGCTTGCCTATTGCAAATTCAGTCTTCCCAGCCTGGTGCAGGTCTACAATTTTGTTTCTGGTGTCCTTCGACAGATCTTTGGTCTTCACGATACTGGAGTTTGGAGTGTGACTTTTGAGGTTGTGGGCAGGTGTCTTTTATACTGATAACAAGTTCAAACAGGTGCCATTAATACAGGTAATGAGTGGAGGACAGAGGAGCTTCTTAAAGAAGAAGATACAGGTCTGTGAGAGCCAGAAATCTTGCTTTTTTGTAGGTGACCAAATACTTATTTTCCACCACAATATGCAAATAAATTTTTTACAAATCAGACAATGAGATTGTCTGGATTTGTTTCCCCATTTTGTCTCTCATAGTTGAGGTATACGCATGATGAAAATTACAGGCCTCTCTCATCTTCTTAAGTGGGAGAGCTTGCACAATTGGTGGCTGACTAAATATTTTTTCCCCACTGTATATATTATACCAAAGTAATAGACATGTGCGTTTCATTTCGTTCCAAATCGAAATTCAGACAAATTTGTCAAATTTGGAGCTTCGGATCGATTTGAATTTCTAAATTACCCTAGCAACAAAACTAAACTAATCCAAATGCATTTGTAATTAATAAATCCGAATTAGTTTGGATTTACTCGTTACATTTGAATGGCCATGGAATAATCACAATTACAATAGTATTGTACAGTATATTAGGTTATAAAATTCTGCTAGCTCTGTGCAGGGCACATTATGTAGTTGGTACCTGTGAGGTTGGTACTTAGGTGGGATGTGCTATGTATTAGACTAGTATTATGTACTGTATATTAGGTTATATGCCTCTGCTAACTCTGTGCATATTGTATAGCTGGTACCTGTGAGGTTGGTACTTATGTTGATTCAGATGGTTTACACCTAATTTATAGTACATAATACTAGTCTAATGCACAGCACATCCCACCTAACACATACTGAACTTCCGAATTTACTAATCGAATCCGAACCGAATACATTCGAATTTATTCGAATCCGAATGAATTAAAATTAAATACATTCAAATGTTTTTGAATTTCAAATCGATCCGAAAACGAAATTAGAAAAAATCCTAATCGGTCCGAAACGAACCTAAACAATTTTTTTCCGCTGCGCACAAGTCTACAAATTACCATCAGATATATGAAGAAAAAATTATTTATGAAAAAATAGAATATTTTCTGCTATGTGGAAAATGTAAAATATTCATATTTTTGTGTTGGGTTAGGGCACTTGGAAATATGTGATCAGGTTTGCGCAAGAGTAGGGTGTTAGGTTTTTTTCCACTTTTTTGCTCCATTGACTTCTATGAGGGATTATGTTAACGCAGTTGCGATATTCGAAGTTCTGCTTTTTGCGCGCAAAACATTTTTACTTTCAACTTGTATAACAAGCACTATGCAACCCGTGCAAAAAGCTTACTTCTAGAAGTTAAATACCGCTTCACTTGTAATCTGACTCATTAATACAATGTTTTATAGTTTACTGAATACTTAAAAGTTTGACAATTTAATAACATTTTATCAATTTACATTGGTGCCATAGCCACTGCCTTTAGGCACTTAGTTTAAAAATATATGGTTGAACATGACAGATCTACAGCCCACCATTTTTGCATGCTCTCATGATCACATTGCAGCAAGCTATCATTACACAGAAGAGACTATCAGGATTTATGGGTGAGAGGCCTCACAGGGCATTGTTGCTAAAGAGGGCACAGGTTAAGTGCTGGCATAGCAAATTCAGTCTGTCTTCTGTACTCATCCCTCCCCTCCCTGAGACATCTTTGATGCAGTGTCTAACACTATAGGCTTTTGTTTACTAAGTGAAAAGAGCCCCCAGAAATGGAGTATAGAAAAAGAAAAGTCTGTAAATCAATAGTAGGTGTGGCTACATTGATCTCTTGCTTTAACCCCTTGATATCACTTTTATAATGCAATTTTATTTTTCTAGAAACATCACTTGATATTTATCATAAGTGTACCCAAATACCAAATATTGCATTTTGTTTAATGGAAATGGTATGTAGTGCATTGATTAGTTTGCGCTCTATAAGTACCCAATAGATAGAGTATTAAAACACATGAGATATTAATTAGTTAAGGGTTAAATGCTAGAAAAAAAATGCTTATTTTTAGCTGTGAGATGGTCTGATTGATATTTATCACAGTCAGGGACCCATAGACACTAGCAAATGAGGTACATTGATTAAGTCTTGCCCTTAAATTATCATTATTGCTGGAGAAGCAGGAAATGTTCTATTTACATTAATTTTGACATAACATAGCCATTCATTTAAAAAGTATGACCTATGTCTTACAACAGCAAAACTTTGATTAAAGCTAATTCTGTATGGAACCAAACTTTAAAGTTCAGTTGCAGTTCTTATGAAAAGCAGCCTGCTTCTAATTGAAGCCAGTAAACCAAGATCATCTGTAAGATGCTGCAGCAGTTATAATTCAAATACTTTCTACCTGTGGTGTCTTTTACTTTAATTCCATAAACATAGTAAAATATTTTAATATGACTCATACAACATTGCTTTCAAAATAATTTTCTTAAAAAAGCACAGAAACACAAGCTGATGGGCTATTTTAAGAAAATTACTTTGCCGGTATTTTTACTTTTGGGTGCTCTGGTAATTTGCTTTCGTTTGGGTGAGACGTTAGTGTTTCTACAACTACGAGTAACCAGAATTTTTTTTTTTTAAAACAGAATAAAATACAAAGTATTACACATCTCTCCCTTACTGAGGGCCAGATTACAATTCGAGTGCTATTTAGAGCTCCCACTCAAGCGTTAACTGCACTAGAAGTACGTTTTTTGCGCTTGTCTTGTTGCGCTTGTATTATG
This sequence comes from Bombina bombina, assembly GCF_027579735.1. Taxonomy (NCBI): domain Eukaryota; kingdom Metazoa; phylum Chordata; class Amphibia; order Anura; family Bombinatoridae; genus Bombina; species Bombina bombina. Next base: position 633,030,250 of record NC_069504.1, read on the forward strand.
ATTTGAAAAACAATGGTATTGAGAGTAAAAGCGCTTAGGATTAAGGCCTCTGTCGCTCTAATATATCGATTTACTAGCACGCCCTTTAGAAAGACAACTGAAAAAACAATATACCAGAGCGCCTGAGAAGCTGTGAGAATATATAAAAACATATAAATGCAAACAGTATTTATTAAAACAATAATAAAACTCCAATAGAGATCTCTATCTATATAAATCAGTTAAGAACATAATTAGTAAGAGCAGCTGTATGTCACTGTCAAACCTCTACAGCCAAACAAAACATAGTTCTGTAACAACTCCCAGATATGGGGTGAGATAAGTGTCCAATCTGTAGGTGCACCTTAAAAAATAGTCACAGATAAAATTCCAAAAAGTAAATGTGGTGAAAATGTTCCTAAGAACAAAGGAATCAGTGCCTGCTGTGATGATCCAGTAGTGATGTGATACAGTGATGATGTGATGATCCAGTGAACAAAATGTCACATACAAATGAAAAAATGCAAAAGTGGAAAAGTGAAAAATGGGTCAATGAAGCAAAAAAAGAATTACACCCAATTTGCGTGCAAACACGATCGAATATTCTCATGTGAGCTAACCTGAGATGAAAATATAAATATTTCACATTCCATGTTCTTACACCTAATTTGCATGCAAACACGATCAAATATTCTCATGTGAGCTAACCATAGATGAAAATATAAATATTTCACATTCCAATGTTCTTCACATAGAAAAATATGTTATATTTATTAATAAATAAATATTTCTACATACTGTACATCTGTTTGCATTTTGGTACAATACAATATACTGTATATCTAAACCTATATATATATATATATATATATATATATATATATATATATATATATATATATATATATAATTATTATTAACAGGTATTTGTAGAGCGCCAACAGATTCTGCAGCGCTATAAACATAGTTGGTATACAGGATAACATTTATAGGGATCAAATGGGTAGAGGGCCCTGCCGAGATTTGCACTGTTGTAGTCAGCTCTAATGAAGGTGCTCTGCAAACAGCTGTATATATATATATATATATATATATATATAAACACACATATAGGTGTATATATATATATATATATAATATATATATATATATATATATATATATATATATATATATATATATATACTATATACTATATATATAAACACAATTGTGGACTGCACTCACTGGATTTAGATTAAAAGTTATTTATTCTATGGTAACGTTTTGGGGTTCGCAGACCCCTTCCTCAGACCAAGCAGTGCTCAATACAATCTGTGCAACTTAAATATACTAAGTCCCTCCCCCAACACATATTAAAAAAAATGAGCCAAAAATACAGTAACCATGGCAACCTGACAGTAGTTGCCAGGTTACCACAGTGAAAACACATAAACATCAACATATGTATAGTGCATACAATTAATGTGTGAATAATAACAGTGTGAACAATAAAACATCTAATATTCAAAGTCCCAAATACAATCCGTGTAGCTTAAAAATCTATTCACCAATCATTGTATAATACACAAAAATGAAGTCACAGTATTGTTTGACTTTGTACCCTGGTTGCTGACTGATTGGAATTGCGAGTGCAGATACAGGAGGAGCTATTATTTATTTATATATATATATATATATATATATATATATATATATATATAGAGAGAGAGAGAGAGAGAGAGAGAGAGAGAGAGAGAGAGATAGGCTTACCAGAAGTCCCACTTTTACTGGGATTGTCCCGGTTTGGAGGCGGTGTCCCAGTGTCCCACCCAGTTGCCACCTCCAGGTTTCAAATCATGTGTCCGGGTTTCAGACCACCTGAAACCCAGACACATTATTCAAAATGACTGGACTGTGGCTTTCCAGCATAGTTGGATGCTGTTACTTTGTTACATACAGCCCTGCTTAGCTTAACGTTCGTGTCCTTCAAAGTTTACATTTAGTAATACAGGCTGAGTGAGCAGCATAGGTTTTTTTAATTTTGTAGTACTACTTGGTTTATTTTTCTAAGAATTTAACACCCCCCCCCCCCCCGACCCCTGGTGACAATGCCGGTAATACACCTTTAGGGGAATCATATGGGTATGACTAGGAAGTACAGACAGGCAGGATTTTTGGCCTGGATCTTGCTTTATTTCATGCAGGATAGCATTTTGGCTATAATCTTCCTGCATTATGGTATAGAGTTGCTTTAGCAGGTACGTGTTTCTTTTTTACTTTCATTCAATGTTGTATTTATGCCCTATCAGTATTTGGCTCTGTTCCTTAATTAGACACATAAAACACATATTACACTGCAGATATTAAATTGTGAAATTGAGAATTATGAAAGTGATAATTATGCTTGATGTTCGTCATTATTTAGAATCTGAGATTTAGATTAATGATTTATTTGCCATGACAACATAATGGTGCCTTTTTCACTAGGGGGTGGTGTTATGGTCTATTTAAACTGTGTGATTCACTTGTTTGACTGAGGAAGGGTAGAGTATCCATGAAACATTACACACATAAAAGCTACTACTTTAAAAGGACCGGTAATTGCCAGGCCCCCTTGACCACTCTCCTGACCACACCCCCACTGGCACCGCACCAGGTGGGCCCAGTTTCACCTCTAAAAATTATGGTAAGCCTATATATATATATATATATATATATATATATATATATATATATATATATATATATACATATATATATATATATATATACATATATATATATATATATATATATATATATATACAGTATATATATATATATGAATGTCTATTTAAAAATACTTAGAACATATTCTGCAGTAAATACACACTATAACTCTTTATTAAATATGAATAATAAATACATATGTTTTTACATGTTTTCATCTACTTAAATGCAAAGGGCTCCAATGCACATATACACACACACACACACACACATATATATATATATATATATAACTATGTTAAAGCCCTTTGCATGCTTTTTTTTCTAACACCCAAAACCTTATACCTTTTGGCCCTTATAACTTTTTTTGTGCAATATTTTTATTGATTTTTTTTAATTAGATGATATTATGAGTTTAACTGCACTTTGTAATGTATTTTTATAGTTGAAGGAAAAGAAGGAAGAGATACCATGCAAACTGTATTAGGTTTACAATTGTCCTGTGGATACTTCATTAGCGTTCATTTGTTGATATACCTGTTGTAAATAGAACTGGCATTTGTACATTTTTTGCAGATATGTGTATAATCAAAGTTTTTCATCAAAATTATATATGATATATTTTAGAGGTGTTCATTAATGCTTCATCTGTACTGTGTATTGCCCCTAAAACATTTAGAATTGTGATAATCCTAAAAAAAAGTTAAATTTTGATGCATGCAGCACTTCTGGTATGGACAGGAGGCAGACACACATTATTAGTGAAATGCTGCAGTAGGGCTGTGAACACTGAATATTGGTAGTGAAAGGCATATTTGTGCATGTAACGTCTTAAGGGTTATGCTGCCTGACTGAAATGTAAAGCTGTGCAGTGTGTGAGTTTGCAACAATTGTTGCAATATGTGGGGTGGGGACTCTTACCTGTTATAAAAGTGCATGGATGCTGGAACACTTCCTCTTTCTTGTCTGCAACTGCTGGAGAAAGGTTTTTTCTGTTTTGCTGGCAAAATGGTGCGGCCTAGGCGTAAGTCTGTTCCTCCAAAGCGGATGAGGGAGTCTTCGCCAGTGACACGGTGAGTATCTGTGAGGGGGAGAGGTGGCAGTTTGGTTAGTGAGGTAGTAGGCCCTAGCCCTTCTCAGGGGGTGGACCTCACCCCTTCCCGGGATTCTGGGGAGCCCTCGGGTGTGTCTTCCTCCCCTTCCCTTTTCCCGGGGTCCCAGGGGGTGGATTTGGAGGATTCGGGGTTGGGTTCAGGGGGCGGCGGGGGGGTGGAAGTGTCTCCGGTTGGCTCGATCGGCCTCCCGGAGGTGTTTAGGGCTCGGCAGCTTGAGTCGGGCGGGGGGGCCTGGTGTGGGGCAGGTAGGCCCGGATCAGGGGAGCGTGGCGCAGGGCCGTGGGTTAGTGAGCAGGCCAGTTCCTGGGCCCTCGGGGACGCTAGTTGCCCGGGAGCGCGAGGGCCTAGTTGTGCAGGGCGTGCGTGACGGCCCGACTTCGAGCGGGGGGCCTTTGGGCCTACGCCGCGTGTTGCAGGGCGAGCAAGAGGGCCTAACTTTAGGCGGCGGGCCTTCGGGCCTACACCGCATGGTCGCGCCTGGTGGCCCAGTGGGTTCCCCCCCTACCCCGGTGGCTTCCGGTGGCGGAGATTACGGCCTGCAGGGTGCCCCCTCTGTCATTGGTGGCCCCGGTGGGTCTGCGGCCCCTCTTTGGGACGGGTACTTACCTAACTTACCTGTCCCAGAGGCGGCACGGGCGGCGGTCGTGGCCTTAATCCAGGCCCTTTCGGCGGGAGCGGGTCCGGGCATCGCGGCGGGTATGGAGCAGTCCGGCATCGTCCACGGTGGTCCGGCGGGGGTCCCGGCGGTCGGCGGCGTGGTCCAGGCTGGAGCGGCGGGCAGGGCTTCTTCCCTCGGTGGAGGCCTTCGGTCGGTGGTAGGCGAGAGTGACGTCACTTCCGGTAGTCGCGCTAGTGACGTCACTTCCGGGCGCCGCGCGTGCGACGGCATTTCCGGTTTCGGGCGCGGCGGAGCTAGGTCGACGGATGGAGGTGCGGAAGGTGAGTCGGGAGCCCGGGGATCCGGGAGGGGCAGCACCGGACAGGCCGCGGCGGTGAGGGGGCATGTGGGGTCAGGCACTTGGCAATTGGAGACACTTGTGGGGGCGCATGGTAGGCATTTGGGTGCTGGCATTAGCGGGCCCGAGCCGCGGACTGGGACGTCCATGGGCCTTGGGGTTTTTGGCACTAGGGGACCTGTTGGTGCGGGGCACCGGGGCGGGGAGGGCCTGGCAGAGATGGCAATGCCGAGTGTGAGTGGAAGTGGGGGGCCGGAGTTTGGCCCTGTTGCGGGCAGTAACCAGGTGGTTGGTGGGTCGCAAGTTGGGCATGAGCCTCTGGGGAGAGGACAACAGGATGTGATGGGGGAAATTTTCAGGCTGGCCTCGATATTGGCCCAAGGGGCGCACGCTGGTTCTTCTGGGATGGGGGGGCAGCAGCATACAGTTCTGGTCAGCGCTGGGGGGGTGGATCCTGGTCATATAGGGGTTGTGGGCAGAGGGAGGGCGGGTGGACACGGGCCTGTGATTGGAAGCGCAGGGGCTGGTGGAACAGGGCAGTTGGGAGCCGGGGCCCAGGTGGGTGGCATGCAAAGTAGTTCTGTAGTGGGTGGGGATGGTGCCAGTTCCTTGATCCCTGGTGCTCCCGATTCTGTTTTGTTTCCGCAGGTTAGCGGGGATGCTGTGGTGGCAGTTGGCCAGGATGCTAGGCGAGAGGTGTCGCAGAGGACCGGTTCAGGCCAGGAGGCTTTTCCCTCGGCGGCGGCAGGAGCAGGTGAGATTGCATTGTGTGGGGTGCTGGGGGAGGGTGTGGGTGGGTCATCTAGTGACACTGGCTCTGAGAGTGACGACTCCTTAGGGCCAGTGTCTAAACCTCAAAAACGGGTATTGAAATATCTTCGCAGGTTGGTAGCTGGGCAACAGAGACAGGAGTCGAGGCTAGCTCCGGGTGGGGGAGCGCAGATGGGGGGCTCAGGGGGTGTTGTTCAGCAGGTAGGGCCAGGGGCTGTGAGCTTGGCGGTGGCAGACAGGAAAGTGGCGCTGCAGGGAGATGCCTACCCCTGCAGCGTGCACTCATTGCATTCTCACCTTAAAGCTAAGACGATCAAAAAAATTAGAGATGGCAAATATGTGCACATTTTTGATTTGTCGCTGGATTCCCATAAGGCCAAGGAGAGGAGCGAGGATGGCTCAGGTCCAAAAAAGGTCAAGAGACCGGAGACAATGGACGAGTGGCGCACGTGTTTTAGAGTTTTGGCTTCTTGCCTAGTGGAGGCGAAGCCTGAGCTGCGGGTTGACGTGTTAAAATACATGAAAACTATCGAGTTCGTCCATAAGATGTATAAGGACGGGGTGTGGCGGTCTTATGACGCGGATTATAGGCGTAAGATGGTAGGGAACCCTTTGCTGACCTTTGGCACCACGGATGTGCATTTATGGCAGCGTCTGGGTGCGGAGCGCTCTCCCTCCCCCCCTTCAGGCGCAAGGGCCAGGGGGAGTAGGCAGATGGGGGGAGTCAAACGGAAAGGGCGGGAGTGTTGGAAGTTTAACGACGGGAAGTGTGACCGGGGAGCGAACTGCTCCTTTCGACACTCCTGCATATACTGCGGAGCTGGTCATCCAGGGACCGAATGTGCTAGGCGGAAAGAGACGGGGGGCCGCGGAGCCAGCAGAGGGGCTGCTGGGGCAAAGGGCACCAACGCCGTTGAGGGTGGCCGCCCTTGAGCCATGGCTCAGGGCGTACCCGGACAGGAGGGCAGGGGATCTCCTCCTGGCTGGACTGCGGGAGGGTTTCCTCATTCCAGTGGTAGGGCCGGTAGTTGGGGCGCGTCAGAAGCGGAACCTCAAGTCAGCGTATGACTACCCTGACGTGGTGAGGGATAAACTGGGCAAAGAACTGAGTTTAGGTCGCATGGTGGGCCCCTTTCGGAAGCCACCCATGGAGGGTTTGGTGGTTTCCCCACTGGGGGTTGTGCCGAAGAAGGAAGTGGGGAAATTCCGGTTGATTCAGCATTTGTCATACCTGAAAGGTAATTCGGTCAATGACGCAATCAACCCAGAGGTTAGCTCAGTTTTTTATCAGTCGTTTGACCAAGCAATGGTTTTGGTGCAACAGGCTGGTGTTGGGGCACTCTTGGCAAAGCTGGACATTGAGTCGGCCTTCCGCTTGTTGCCTATTCACCCGGCATACTTTCGGTTGATGGGGTGCTGGTTCGAGGGTGCTTACTATGTGGATCGTTGTCTCCCAATGGGTTGCTCGGTCTCATGCGCCTTTTTCGAGATGTTCAGCACATTCTTGCACTGGGCGGTGTTTTCAGAAGCGCGGGGTGGGCTGATAGCCCATTACTTGGATGATTTTCTGCTGATAGGTAGAGCTGGATCGCTCGAGTGCGAGCGGCTCATGTCGTTGATGAGAACACTATTTGCGCATTTTGGGGTCCCATTGGCAGAGGACAAGACCCAGGGGCCATGCACTTGCCTGACGTTTCTGGGTATCGAGATCGATACTTTAGAAAGGCAGTGCAGGTTGCCAAACGATAAGGTGGTGCGAATGCTGGCCGCGGTTTCTTCGGCCGCGGCGGCGGACCGGCTAGCGATAAAGGAGTTGCAGTCTTTACTGGGTTTGCTCAATTTCGCATGCAAAGTTATCCCGATGGGCAGAGTATTCAACAGGAGGTTGGAGGGCCCTCTAAAAGGGGATAGCGGGAGCCGCAAGTCATGTGCGGTGTCTCCGGATATGAGGGAGGACTTGAGAATCTGGGAGTTGTTCCTGAAGGATTTCAATGGGGTCCTGTTATGGAGGCAAGTGAGGACCTCTAGCCAAGCTTTGCATCTGTTCACGGATGCGGCGGGGGCAAAGGGTTATGGGGCTTACTTCAACGGCGCCTGGAGTGCCGGGGAGTGGCCTGTGGCCTGGATGGAGAGGGGATGGACTAGGAACCTTACTCTCCTGGAATTGTTCCCTATTGTCGTAGCCATTGAGTTATGGGGGCGACAATTAGCAAACCAGAATGTAATATTCTGGTGCGATAATCTGAGCGTCGTGTTTGCTATCAACAATCTTTCAGCCTCTTCCCCTATTGTGGTGCGTTACCTTCGGTGGGTGGTGCTGCGGTGCTTGCAGCACAACATTGACTTTACGGCGCGGCATGTGCCTGGGGTTGATAATGTATTGGCGGACGCGTTGTCGCGAGGCCAATGGGAGGCATTCAGAAAGCTGGCGCCAAGGGCAGCAGAGGTTGGTACTCCTTGTCCTTCCTTTCTTTGGCAGGTGGCGGAAGGTGGGACGTGTTGACTTCAATGGTTCAGGCGTCGCTGGCACCTGCTACCTGGAAGGCCTACGGCAAGTACTGGGCCGAGTGGGAAGTTTTCCTCAAGGGTAAGGGCGTTCCGGTGGAATCCGGATCGCCAGCTTTGTTGCTTGAGTGGATGGTGTGTTTGAAGGAAAGTGGCTGTAGAAAAGGATCCATGCAAGGAAGGCTAGCTGCCTTATCCTTTTTCGCTAAATGGAAGGGTATCCAGGATGGGACGAATGCGTTTCTGGTTAGGCAGGTAATGAAAGGTTGGGGCAGGATAGAGGCTAAGTCGGCAGATCGGCGAGAGCCCATTACAATTCAGCGGCTAGGGGCCTTATTGGCAGCGCTGCCGGGAGTGTGCGCAGATGAGTATGAGGTTGCTTTGTTTAGGGCGGCGTTTGCGGTTGCTTTCTTTGGGGCCCTGAGAGTAGGCGAGATAGTTAGTCCAACCAGGTCGGCGGTAGGTTGTGGTATCCAAGCGCAGCATGTCAGGTTTGACTTGCAAGCACTATTGTTATTTATCCCTAGATCGAAGACGGATCAAGACAGGAAAGGTGTATGGTTATCCATACAGCAGCAGGACTTTGTGGGGTGTTGCCCCGTCCGGCTCGCTTCTGATTTTTCGGCGAACAGGCCAGGGAGTTCAAGGCAGTTTTTTATTCATGCGGATGGGTCTAACCTGTCCAGATTCCAGTTTCGGAGGGTGTTGGAGGAAGCAGCTAAGAGGGTCGGCTTGGACCCTGGGCTCATTGCTCCCCACTCCTTTCGCATTGGAGCAGCCACCAGCGCAGCTGCGGCTGGGGCGTCGGAGCGGGAAATTAAGAAATTGGGAAGGTGGAGTTCCAAACGGTATAGGACATACATTAGACCCCTTCGGAATAAAGTGTAGATAGTTGAAAAAGGGGAGGGGTGGGTTTCAAAAAATGGGCGGGGACTTAGTAATGAAAATTTTTGTTGATTTTAGGTGTAAGAGCCCCTCCGTGTAGAGCGTGGATAGTCGGCCACTCGTACGTTCACTGGGCGGCCATTCACGCTTTGAAGCGCCCGGGCGGCCAGCAGCTGGGATTTCGTCCAGATGCGGTTTCCATTAGATGGCTGGGAAAAAGGGGAATGTTGTGGAGTGATTTGCCAGGTCGCCTGGAGGAGGCCTTCCTTCGTTGGGGACGGCCTTCATTGATAGTGCTGCATCTGGGTGGAAATGATGTGGGGAGTTTGCCTGTGCTGGAGTTGGTGAACATAATTCAATCGGATGTACGTTGGTTGAAAGTGCGTTTCCCGGGGGTACGAGTGGCTTGGTCGAATGTGATTGCGCGCTTGCAGTGGCGGCATGTGAGAGTGCACCGTTCCGCCTACCGTATTCGGAAGAAGTTGAACAGAGATGTGGGGAGGTTGATCGTGGAGGAAGGTGGTTTTGTGATCAGGCATGATAACATCTTGGGGGACTGCAAGCGGCTGTACAGGCCGGACGGGGTTCATTTAACTGAAGAAGGGTTAGAGCTATTTTTGGCTAACCTAGCTGGCGCATTGAGGCGGCATGTCAGTTAGCTATCCCTAGGTGTGGCGGCAAGAGCTCCATTATGGGAGGCAGGTGTGGTATCTCTTGTGGCGGGGTCCCGGCCAAATAATTTTTATGGTTTCCGCGAGGGTGTGGTCGAGCTAATGGGAGGGGCATGATGTTGCAAGTCGCAGCTTGTAACGCCTCTCCCCGCGGGCCTGCTGACCTAGAAACCCCTTGTGGATGATGCCAGCCTCTGAAGGGCAATGCTCAGCAGGAGCATTGCAACAACCAATCCGGGCCGGTGACCTCACTACGCTGGTTGTATATATATATATACTAAATTATGGATAGGCTTAGAATATAGTTTAGCCTCAGATGCCGCCACCCATAGATAAGCCTTAAGCTTCCCAAGTTAATAAGTTTAGAGTTTGCCTGGTTAGGTTTTAATAAACGCGACCTTGCTTCACGGTCTTATACCTCCAAATATGTGTCTGTGTCTTTATTGGGTAAGGTGGGAATGAAGTCATGGCGATTTGACCCTTATGGTAGTGAAAGGCATATTTGTGCATGTAACGTCTTAAGGGTTATGCTGCCTGACTGAAATGTAAAGCTGTGCAGTGTGTGAGTTTGCAACAATTGTTGCAATATGTGGGGTGGGGACTCTTACCTGTTATAAAAGTGCATGGATGCTGGAACACTTCCTCTTTCTTGTCTGCAACTGCTGGAGAAAGGTTTTTTCCCCGCCCATCCCTCCCTTGTTGTTAACGTGTTTGATATTTTTTGCAGGAAAGGGGGGCGGCACTGAGTGAACAGCTGCCATTAGGGTGGTTTTGTTAGGACTTTGGCAGGGGCATGCCTACTCAGGCTAGCTGATCTTAAGTCCAAAGTGGTAATTTTTGGCTTCACATCATGGGCGTTTGTTGTGCGTCTTGCGCCTAAATGATGACCCTAAAGGGTATGGAGCAATTTCCTAGCATAAGAGTAGAAATTATCGGCTGGCGTGGCGGGGTCCCAGCCAAATAATTTTTATGGTTTCCGCGAGGGTGTGGTCGAGCTAATGGGAGGGGCATGATGTTGCAAGTCGCAGCTTGTAACGCCTCTCCCCGCGGGCCTGCTGACCTAGAAACCCCTTGTGGATGATGCCAGCCTCTGAAGGGCAATGCTCAGCAGGAGCATTGCAACAACCAATCCGGGCCGGTGACCTCACTACGCTGGTTGTATATATATATATATACTAAATTATGGATAGGCTTAGAATATAGTTTAGCCTCAGATGCCGCCACCCATAGATAAGCCTTAAGCTTCCCAAGTTAATAAGTTTAGAGTTTGCCTGGTTAGGTTTTAATAAACGCGACCTTGCTTCACGGTCTTATACCTCCAAATATGTGTCTGTGTCTTTATTGGGTAAGGTGGGAATGAAGTCATGGCGATTTGACCCTTAAGCATCAGAAACAAGAAGGCTTGCTTATTCCCACAACCACACTGACTGAAAGACACAGTTGCCTGGAAATATAGTATAGATTTTCAGGCAATGTTTAGTATTTTAGATTTGTCACTCATTATGATGACACTTGTTAAGATTAGCTATTATTTTTTATCAATCCTTAATAAAGTTTGAGTTTCTGGTTACATGAGGCTGGTAAATATATTTTCCTTCAGGGTGCAACTCACTTCTGTGGAATATGCTGTGAGTACCCTGTGCACCACAACACATCTTCTCAGAGAGTGAGCAGTGAATTATATGACACAAATTAAGTTTTCACAGAAACAATACAGACGACCACCACCAGCTCTCTGAACTTTAATACAGGTATATGGGCCCTCAAAGCATATGTTTGTATGCCACTGAGAAATAGTAATAACTTTACTAGAGCATTTGTGCTAATCGAAGAATGTTGCAAAAATCCTTCTATTTTAAACTGAAATACAGTCACACACATGTCAATGCTGACCTTTCTATCTCTTTAATTTAATTGGTAATCAGTCCAGGGATTTTTGTATTGGAAACCATGTTGGAATTTATGTCTCTGGTCCCCTTGGCTGTTGCCAGATAGAGGTAGCGCTGTAAAGTAGGAAATTGTGTGACATTGGTTCGATGTATCAAGCTGTGAGAACTTTTCAGGTTCACATGAGCTAGTGCTAGTTAAGTCCTAACTTAACCTCTCTGCCACCTAAAGTGTGGCGGATTTCACTCATCTCGATCAGATCAGGCCATGCACAAGCAAGGAGTGGCATTGCACAAGCAGCGACTTGCCTGGGTCTAACAGGGTTCATGACAGCGAACCTCGTCCGCCAGCTGTTTGATAAATGGTCCCCATTGTCTTTGTGACATTGTCCTATACAAAGACAATATCAAAATAACTGCACTATGCACTCTAGTTATACTTTCCGTCTGAGGAGAGGTGGTTAAGCACAATTATAAATAAAGAACATTGTATTTTTTTTATTTTATTAAACCCGTGTTTTATTAACATTTTGTAATTTTTGTGTATACTATTTCTCTAATGATAATTTGATGTAAATCTGTATTAAAAGGACAGGTGCTTTCTTCTAGACCATACAGGATTATTGTATTCTTATCCTGCCTCTTATATGTCTCTTCCACTGTGAAGATTTTAGATATAAAAATTACACTTGCTACTGAATGTTACTTTTCCATTGTGATTCAAAGCTAAGAACATGAAGTCTTCCTTTCAGTATCGTTATTCATTGTATGTTCTAATTTATATTATTTCAGAAAATATTGCTTATTCTATTACATTTGGATAAATAGGTCAAGCATAAAGTATGTAAGGCAAGACATTTTTGCACCCACACTTATTTAAGTAATCTTGTAAACAAAAATTACACAATAAAATCTGGGTGATATCCCTGTAAGTATATATTTTTTGTCATTATAATGTTATTGTTTCTTTTTAATGTATTTTTAATGTATTTTATTCCAAAACTTAGAACATGTTAAAAAAAAAAATCTACCAGTTAATAATCTACAAACATGTTTTATATGGAATTCCAACAGTGTGTTGGATAAATAAGCTGATATAATTATTAAGGGCTAGATTACCAGTGGAGCATTAAATTATCGCACACCCGTAACTGGGCAAATTTGCCCGTTTGTGGGCATACGATAATTAGCCAGCCATTACAAGATCAGATCTCTGGTTAAATTTATAAATGTGCCCCATTTGCCCCCAAAATACAGTGTAGTGTATGTTATTAAAAAATAAAGATAGCAACATATTTATTTTTTTAATAAAATAACTGCACTAGGCAGTATTTTGGGGGTAAAGTTTGAAAAAAATGGCACTGAAAAGCGTCTTTACATTGCGATCTATGGGAACTGTGTATTTCCTATTAATATATATGTATATGCTTATAAACATATATATTTAAGTATATAAAAAAAATTATAAGCTCGTGTTCGCATTGCTGACAACTTTTAATACCAGCGCACATTAGCGTGTGCTGGTATTACTTAGTGGAGCTCAAATATTGCTTTCCTGAAAGCGATATTTAGCGCTCCTCTTATAATATGGCCATAAATATATATAATTCAATTATTGTGACCAATTTACATTCTAAAATTGTATTATGTTTTGGTGCCTAATCTACAAACTACTGACTTCTCTGCAGTGTAACCTTCTCATGCAGTAATATGCTGCAATGGCTGGATATCATGAACATCCCTTTTTCTAATTAACAACTAAGAATAAACTTGTATAACCTGAGAACATCAGATAAATCATATTTATTGCATTTTTTTATATAAAAAAGAAATCTGTTTGTGAGACTGGTTTCTCATTTCTGGGGAATATTTGCTTTATGGAAAGATACAATTTTCCAAGAAACAAATTCCCCTGACCACACATCAGCACCATCTACTGGTCAATTGAAAGAATAGATGTGATCAGAATAATGAATTATCCATTTTATTATTGTGTACAAGAACCTACATCTCACACCTGCTGGAGATGCTTCAGTTTAAGGTTTTTTTTTTTTTGTTTTTTTTTACTGAAGTGACCTCTAAATCTGTATTTCACCTATGTCTTGCATGTTTGAATGAGAGCACATTTTTTAGCTGAACACAAAAAAGAAGATATGGTAAGTTACTCACATTTATTTTTATTGTTTTTAATTATTATTATTTTTTTTTATAGCGTGACAACATGTTCCACAGCACTTTAAAAACAGGTACAATTATTGTACCTACAAGTGTAATGTGCCTGCACTATACTTGTTTGTGTATGTAATGCATCCCTGTAATGTTTTAATCTTTGTATAGTGCTGGCGCTTTATAAATAACTCATAATAATAATAATTAAAGGTGATCTGCAAAACAGTTAAGCTCAAAGAATTACATGCTAAGGGGGTTCAGGGGAAGGACAAAAGAGGAGAGGAACTTAGGTGAGAAAAGGTTAGTGTACATGGTATGTATCCCTGAACAGAAGAGTCTTTAATTAGTGCTTTCCAATTATGTATAGATATATGGAGGTGCAATTTAAACAATTTTTTTGTAATGTTGAAAAAAACAACAAAGTGCACATAGGACTAGATCCAAAGTGATCCAATGTTGAGAGTGACAGACCCGCAGCAATACTGCTATCAATAGCGGGTCACAAACCATCAAACCTCTGTTGCCCGATACTGTGTGGTAATCACATTCAGATCAACAATTATTACCTTGGGAAACACTAGAACATAATAAAGATGTTATTCTATGATTGTTGTTAACATAAGCGGAATCCTGTAGTGCTGAACCTTCTTTTTTTAGCCATTTCTAAAAGCAGTTACACGACTGCTTTTATCTTTTATACACAAAACTCATGTTTGAATTGGAATGATCCTCAGCACTGAGATAATCCTCACCTCAGTTTAATCCCAATTTCTGATCACACAATTCCTCTTAACCCTAAGCACCCTCCTAAAAGACCTTCAATACACATCCCACACATTTGATTTCAAGGTAATATTTTGAAAAATGTGTTTCTTTAAAGGGACAGTCAACACCAGAATTGTTGTTGCTTAAAAAGATAGATAATCCCTTTATTAACTATTCCCCAGTTTTGCATAACCAACACAGTTATAATAGTATACTTTTTACCTCTGTGATTACCTTGTATCTCAGCTTCTACAGACTGCCACCTCTTTTCAGTTATTTTGACAGACTTGCATTTAAGTTAATCAGTGCTCACTCCTCAGTAAATTCACGTGCGTGAGCTCAATGTTATCTATATGAAACACATGAACTAACGCCCTCTAGTGGTAAAAAGCTGTCAAAATGCTTTCAGATTAGAGACGGCCTTCAAGGTCTAAGAAATTAGCATATGAACCTCCAAGGTTTAGCTTTCAACTAAGAATACTAAAAGAACAAAGAAAAATTGGTAATAAAAGTAAATTGGAAAGTTGTTTAAAATTGCATGCCCTATCTGAATCATGAAAGTTTTTTTTGGACTTGACTTTCCCTCTAAGGAATAATAGGCTATTGCAAGTAACAAAACAATTGCTCACCGAAGTCCAGTCCACAACCGGATTCCCTCTCTTTTGAAACACAACTTGACTAGAATTCATATGTCAGGTTGAAACCTAGTGAATGCACAATTGCAACTATTTATTTAGACACCATTATACAGATGTGAATCAGCACTACAGATATGATTGTCTGAAAATAACAGTTATCAGAGGAGCAGATGAACTACATGTGTATGCTCAGTCAGTATATCTTACCTTAAATATTACAGCTGTGCTCATTTTCAGAAAGTGAAATATTTCTAACAGTTAGTAGTCATACTACTACTACTACTAGATGTTACGTTTGTGTGTTTGTATGTATTCTTCTTTGTTTAATTTAAACAGAAATTTTATGCAATGAGTTTCTGCTTTGGGGTGAACTTCCAAATAATATTAAATTTTATATTGTATATTAACTTGGTCACAAAGCACAAATCATGTTGTTTTGTACATGCATAATAAAGATCATCAAAGCTTTAAATTACAAAAGATCAGCATACAGTATATATAATGTGTGTGTGTTTTGTTCCCATTTTACAACACACACCTGATGGTTAGTGATGTCACGAACCTAAAATTTTGCATTTGCGAACGGCGAACGCGAACTTCTGCAAATTTTCACGAACGGGCGAACCGGGCGAACCGCCATAGACTTCAATAGGCAGACGAATTTTAAAACCCACAGGGACTCTTTCTGGCCACAATAGTGATGGAAAAGTTGTTTCAAGGGGACTAACACCTGGACTGTGGCATGCCGGAGGGGATCCATGGCAAAACTCCCATGGAAAATTACATAGTTGATGCAGAGTCTGGTTTTAAGCCATAAAGGGCATAAATCACCTAACATTCCTAAATTGTTTGGAATAACATGCTTTAAAACATCAGGTATGATGTTGTATCGATCAGGTAGTGTAAGGGTTACACCCGCTTCACAGTGACAGACCAAACTCCCCGTTTAACGCACCGCACTGCATTATTCTAGGGCCAAAGGGAATCACAGCACGACGACCACGACGGCCCCTGCGGGGTGGCCTGCCTCTGCCTGTCATTTTTTTTTATTAGTGGTACTATGCGTGCAAGCTACTGTGACAACAGATATGAGTGGCACTGTGCACTGGCAGAAGTTGGCAGAGTAGACACTGTAGGCCTGACACACACACTTGCAGACAGCTAACTGCTATTCAATCTATTACAGTCAAAATTGTATATTTTTTTTTAAATGTACACTACTGTTACACCAGATATGAGTTGCACTGGTGTGACACTGTGCCCTGGCAGGCCCTGAAACGCACACGCGTGAAGGAAACTGACTGCTATTATTTCACAGTCAAATTTCTAGTTTTTTTTTTTTTTAATGTACACTACTGTTACACCAGATATGAGTTGCACTGGTGTGACACTGTGCCCTGGCAGGCCCTGAAACGCACACGCGTGAAGGAAACTGACTGCTATTATTTCACAGTCAAATTTCTAGTTTTTTTTTTTAATGTACACTACTGTTACACCAGATATGAGTTGCACTGGTGTGACACTGTGCCCTGGCAGGCCCTGAAACGCACACGTGTGAAGGAAACTGACTGCTATTATTTCACAGTCAAATTTCTAATTTTTTTTTTAACCCCTTAATGACCGAGGACGTACGCCATACGTCCTCAGAAAAAATACAGTTAACGCCTGAGGACGTATGGTGTACGTCCTCGGTTTGGAAAGCAGCTGGAAGCGATCCTGATCGCTTCCAGCTGCTTTCCAGTTATTGTAGGATGCCTCGATATCAAGGCATCCTGCAATAACAAATTTTACCCCTCCGGTGCAGAGAGCCACTCTGTGGCCCTCTCTGCACCGGGCATCGATGGCCGCATTTGTTGGTGGGTGGGAGCTGAAGTGGGAGGTGGGTGGGCTGCCATTGATGCAGTCCTTGTCAGAGAGGGGGGCGGGATCGGGGACGGGATCGACGGGGGAGCACGCGTGTGCACAGGAGGAGGCGGGTGGGCGCGTGCACGGGGTGGGAGCGGGTGGGAACCGCTACACTACAGAAAAAAATGTTTTTATAAGTGGGAGAAAGGGGTGCAAAATATTTAGTACTTGGAAATCTAAGTGATCTGGGAGCGGGTGGGGGATTGGTCTTGGGGGGTGGGGAAACTACACTACAGAAAAATGAAAAAAAAAAAAAAAATTTTTATTTGCAAACTGGGTACTGGCAGACAGCTGCCAGTACCCAATATGGCCCCCAATAAGGCAGAGAGGGAGGGTTAGGAAGCTGTTTTTGGGGGGATCAGGGAGGTTTGGGGCTAAGGGGGGGATCTTACACAACAGCATATGTAAATATGCTAAAAAAATATATATATATATATATATATAGAAAAAAGATACCTTTCATTTTAGTACTGGCAGACTTTCTGCCAGTACTTAAGATGGCGGGGACAATTGTGGGGTGGGTGAGGGAAGAGAGCTCTTTGGGAGGGATCAGGGGGTCTGATATGTCAGGTGGGAAGCTGATCTCTATACTAAAGCTAAAATTAACCCTGCAAGCTCCCAACAAGCTACCTAATTAACCACTTCACTGCTGGGCATAATTCATGTGTTGTGCGCAGTTGCATTTAGTGGCCTTCTAACTACCAAAATACAACGCCAAAGCCATATATGTCTGCTATTTCTGAACAAAGGGGATCCCAGAGAAGCATTTACAACCATTTGTGCCATAATTGCACAAGCTGTTTGTAAATAATTTCAGTGAGAAACCAAAAGTTTGTGAAAAAGTTGACTATTGTTTTTTTAATTTGATCGCATTTGGCGGTGAAATGGTGGCATGAAATATACCAAAATGGGCCTAGATCAATACTTGGGGTTATTTACTACACTACACTAAAGCTAAAATTCGCCCTATAAGCTCCCTAATTAACCCCTGCACTGCTGAGCATAATACACATGTGGTGCGCAGCGGCATTTAGAGGCCTTCTAATTACCAAAAAGCAATGCCAAAGCCATATATGTCTGCTATTTCTGAAAAAAGGGGATCCCAGAGAAGCATTTACAACCATTTGTGCCATAATTGCACAAAATGTTTGTAAATGATTTCAGTGAGAAACCTAAAATTGGAAAAAAATGTAACGTTTTTTTTTATATTTGATCGCATTTGGCGGTGAA
Organism: Bombina bombina; assembly: GCF_027579735.1. Taxonomy (NCBI): domain Eukaryota; kingdom Metazoa; phylum Chordata; class Amphibia; order Anura; family Bombinatoridae; genus Bombina; species Bombina bombina. The sequence goes on from NC_069504.1 coordinate 633,048,416, forward strand.
ATGGTGGCATGAAATATACCAAGATGGGCCTAGATCAATACTTTGGGTTGTCTACTACACTACACTAAAGCTAAAATTACCCCAAAAAGCTCCCTACTTGCTCCCTAATTAACCCCTTCACTGCTGGACATAATACACGTGTGGTGCGCAGTAATAAAGATTGGGCAAAAAGTCAATTAAACCGATGCTAAAGTAAAAAATATGTATAAAAAATGAAAAATACTTTTTTAACTTATAATTAGCATTCTTGCCTCAAAAATTACGGTGTAAAGACACCTATTGTAACAGTGTTATAAGAACAACTGCCACTTTGTATCACGAATACAATCATGTGAAATCAAACAAAATAAAGTTACAAAATATGAAACAAACACAAAAGTTCATACAACTTTCTGGCATATAACAATCATAAAACTTTAATCCATGAGAGAATGGTAATATCAAACACTGTTGCCACCTAATGTATCAATACAACATAAGAAAGATACAAGTTGGCTATTGAATAGAGAAACTCCAAACCACACATGATTGCTGTTTCAAAACTGCTGATGCAGTATCCGTGGAGAGTTTGCAAAGAAATCACCACCGGGGTATTGGCTCCCTTGTTCAGCGACTCCAGGAACAAAGATGCACTGATGATCCAAGTGTTAAAGAAATTGAGCAATCGGCCATAATATCCTGTATAGATATCCAATCTTTATCTCATTTAAACAACCGCTGGCTCCGACAACACTACAACAGTGTGAGCCCTCCCCTTAATTGTTGCTGACTGAGAGCGGGGTGAGCTGCCACAATGCCAAACAACTGTGGGGAATGAATCCTCCACACAGCTCTACTGATTATAGTGTACGGGTGAATAAAAAATATTGTTTAAATATTTTTTTACATTTAAAGGGACAGTCTACTCTTTATTCATCTTAAAGACTTACTTTAGATTAAGCTGCAAATCTCCACCCTTTCTATATAATGCAGCAGGAACAGTAAAAAAGTTATTTTAAAATGAATATTGTTTCTGGCTACTTTGAAATGGCTGCCAAGCTCCCCCCACTGATGACATAACTGACTGTTCCCAGTATAAGATTTTCTTAGTCAAAGCACAGACTACATTCACTGATGAGAGAAACAAATGCCGGTCCGTTACAGAGGCATATTCCCCAAGTCTTCCTGGAACCTCTGCATCAGTCTGGGGGATCTGTTTGGGACAGATCCGGCAGTGGTACAAGCAATACACACAGCCATTGTCCTACCTGTATCCAAGAATAAAATGAAACTCCCACCAACTCTCCATCCATTACAATCTAAATCCAATCATAGCAAGCAGTCTCAAAGATTATAATTTAGCAGATTGAAATTTCTGTTATGCAGTTGATACTCCCTGTATGAGATAAATGGTCTCTTAAAAAAATCTATTTGCTAAATAATGATCTCCTTATTTGCCACCCCTTTCAAATGTCTCATGGGTTCTATTGTCCCTCCAGGTCCTATTATAAAGCCAATCCTGCTTTAATTTAGAACAAGAGAGTGCAATGTATCTGTTTTTGCAGCTAAATGTAAACCAGTTTGTTATGATTATGTTTTTTTTTTTTTTTTTTATTTTATTTATTAAGGTTCAATTTGAGGCATACAAGAAATAAATGTAAAAAACATTTTTGACAATACAAAAATAAATGGTTACATGCCTTTCATTAGGTACAAATCAGGAAAAATATATAAATTAAAAGTATATTAAACATTTGCAGCCTATGTTGAAATAAAATTTGCCATATAAACTGTATACCAACTAGATGCTTTATGAGGCCACTCTTGGACCTCTCACCTATATACAAAATAAGACGTTATAGTTGGAAAATTTAAATATAACGAGACCACTCATGGATCTCCAATGCTGAACCTTGTTTTTTTTATTTTGTTTTTGTTTTTTTACTCGCTAGAATAATACTTAATTTGAAGGGGAAGGGGGATATATTGGTATCATACTAAAAATGAACATTATCAACCAAAACTGGGGAGTTTGTATGGGGTCTACGTCCCTAGGCTTAACCAGTAAGCGATGGAAACAAGGGAGGGTGGTGAACTAGTAGTGGTCAAACAGGATGTAGTCAATATAGATAAAACCATGTTAGGCTGTGTCAAAATGATGTTAAATGTATTTACATGGCAAAGTGGAGACTTCAGCTATTACTAGGTCAAATATAAGGTATAGTGACATCCTGAATGGTTAGGGTTAAAGCTGTACTACCAAACTGGCACGGGACTACCATAAGAAATAACTGTATGCACCTCTTATGGGATCAGGTTATAAGCTCTCTTCACAGATGGAAGGTAGAATGTCAGAGAACATAAGATATATGAATAGTAGAATTTTTACTTCAAAACGGCTAGTTGTTAAGTTACAGATCACCAGCTTATCTAGACTGTAGTTAAGGCTCAGAGATGGGATGTTTAAACAAAAAATGCATCAACAGTTCTTGGCATACTCACTTTAACAATAAATGCACATATAAAAAAACTAATTGTAATTGAACTTGAACCATTCCTCCATTCACCCGGAGAATTATATTATGTGTACCATAATAAATCAAGTCTAGACCTAATGTCTCTCCTTAGCCCACACCCTGTCTGATCATACCAGAAACACGAGCCTGACTAAAATGTCCTGAAAGGAAAACTTGCCAGCTCCACAAAGTCAGTATTAACGATGTCGTCCCTCTGTGCCAATACTGGCGCTCAAAAACTATAATCAGCCGCTGGGCCCTCACTTTTCTCTCTGGTACAGGCCAGAGTGGCAAATAGGAAGGGAAAATGTAGTCCGAGGTCAGGCATGTAATCCTCCGATCCGTTGATCCTAAAGAGGTAAGGCATAGCGCGCCTCTCTGTAACTCCTCCACAATTCCATCCGAGTGCTGCCAAGATTCTAGACACTCCACCTGTACTGCACTTTCCACCCGCCATCTTGTCATCTTAATCTCAGACTCCTGCACCGGATGGTAGGACTCAGGAGATAGCTCAAAGGTGTGCAGCAGCGGTTCACTATATGTCACAAAAGCCTCTTCATACGGTACATCTGGCATAGCCAAAGATGTCTCTTCATCTAAAGTGACGTCAAGTAACGGAGTTAGCAATGTTTCCACGTCTCTGATGAGACTATTAAAATGTTCTTCCATCGTTAGGCATAATTCTTCTATGATCAGCTCAACTTTTGTCGCCATATTAACAGTGAATAGGAACAGGGTTGGATTAGCATAAGATCCCAATCTGCCTCTATCTTTATGTAAAGGGTCTATCTGTGTGTAGCTTCGACCAGTAATATCAGATATTTTAGTGTTCACAAAATATTTCTTGCTTCAGTGCAAATGACTCAGTTACCAAAAGTTCACAGTGTTCATTATGCCTTGCGGTGAATTGGTCCTGGTAGTTGGAAAGCTTACAGCATATATAGCTGTTCGTTCTGTATCAACAGAAATATAGGGAGGGTGAGATGAAGGCCTAGGTCGTTATATGACCTCCGCTCTGCACTTCATCTATTAAGGTGTTCTTGGCTGGAATCTCTCTGAAAAGTAGTGTAATCTGTTCAGCGTCACTTTAACTCTGCTTCAATACTAGAAAATTACTCAGATTACAAATCCTCTGAGTGATAAATAGCGGATTCATCAACTCATTTGCTCAGCCGAGTAGAAAAGCAGCCATCACTGCTGCTGGCCAGACACGCCCCCCGTTATGATTATGTTTTATTGGTTGATGTTTTTGAGACACAAATAGAGATTTTTGAGTATTTTTTTTTTAGTGAGGGATGATTCAAGTTTGTGGTTTGATGTACCATATGGGAAATATTAGGATGTTTACTGACTTTGCGATGGTTTACCCTTAAATTGTATTTCTTTTACACAATGGTAGTAAAAATATGTTATTTGATTTACTTAAGATTATAACCTAATATATGCATTTTGCTCTTCATTCAGTGATTGCTGATTCATAGGGGGATCAGGCATAGGGGCAATTTAAAGGATTTAGGCAATGTAACATTGGTTTGGTTTAAGAACTGAACTAAGTATATAATATATTTGAAATAAAAAATGTGTTTATCAACACTGATACATACATTACAGGTACTTTCACTCTGAAAAAGAAAAAAGCGCAAAGAGAGACTCAAGTACAATAAATAACACAGACACTGCTGCTCTTAAAAATATGCACTTACAATGTTTTATTAATAATACAGCAGTTTAAAAACACAGCTTTCTCCTTTAGGGTAAAATATCCAAATACTCAGCTGCTCCAGTCTGTTTTCACAGCCTGGTTGTCTCTTTTCAATGTCAGCTCCCTTCAGCTGTTCACCGGAACTTTCAGTGTATGGGAAATCCTTGTTCCTGGGGCTATGGTAGCCCTGAGTGTCCAAAAAGCAAAGCGTTCTATTCCTAGAACTACAGCTCCTCTGAAGAACCAAAGTACAATCCTATGATACCTCTACGCGTTTCTTCTGCTATCGTGCAGACTTTCTCAAGAGGATGAAGAGTCAAATGCTAGGTGGATACAATGTCCGTCACAATAAAAACCCTCATGGCAGATCCTATTGGTTAAAGTTTCCTCTATGTTATACAAGTAAAAAATACGCTCTGGGTCCTAGAGACCAAATTCCAGAATGCTACGTTCCTTTTAGTGATAACAAAAATGTACAGTGTAATAACAACATATCTAAAATTGATAAATGCTGCAATTAAAAAAACAATTAATTTGCACCAAAGATATAAAAATAAATACCCTAAAACATAAAAATGTGGCAATAATACTAAAATCCTAAAACTAGGTAAAATTTAATAGAGCAAGAGATATATTTAAAATTAATATGAAATATATTATGTGCATATTAAAAAGTCGAATCCCTGCAAACCAAACAAAATTCATCTATATGTGAAGGACATTCTCAGTCTGGAGATCACATTTAAAAGGTATGAAACTCTGCACGATAGCAGAAGAAACGCGTAGAGGTATCATAGGATTGTACTTTGGTTCTTCAGAGGAGCCGTAGTTCTAGGAATAGAACTCTTTGCTTTTTGGACACTTAGGGCTACCATAGCCCCAGGAACAAGGATTTCCCATACACTGAAAGTTCCAGTGAACAGCTGAAGGGAGCGGACATTGAAAAGAGACAACCAGGCTGTGAAAACAGACTGGAGCAGCTGAGTATTTGGATATTTTACCCTAAAGGAGAAAGCTGTGTTTTTAAACTGCTGTATTATTAATAAAACATTGTAAGTTCATATTTTTAAGAGCAGCAGTGTCTGTGTTATTTATTGCACTTGAGTCTATCTTTGCGCTTTTTTCTTTTTCAGATTGAAAGTTCTTGCCCTACTTCATTTGGTGTGAAGGATCCATTTGGTAAACAAGCAGCAGAGGACTATAGTGGCTTATGGACTGACATTTTTTGGAAAGTGGTAAAACGTTTTGTTATTCCATTTGTTTTACTTTTAATCTGTTTGTATTTTATTGATTACCCTATAATTGCATGCAGGGATTTGATTTATTTATTATTTTTTAGATATCACACATGTTTGTTGTAAGAATTGGCAAATAGAATTGACATTAGTGTTTTTATTATATTATAAGAGGGGGTTAGCGCCACTGTTATTTATTTTTTTGGTGTGATACATTACAGGTATTTGTGGTTTTCATATGTACAGGATATACCTTTCTATTTCCGAAGACATTACTGGAATTTATATGATGTTGTTCTTAGAATGCCTATGCCCCAATGTACACCTAAACTAAATTGTTCTATTTGGTCATTTAATAATATCACATAAAATGAATTTTCAAAGCTGGGCAAATATTGAAGTATATCTAAAAAGACTCATTTCATCTTTCATGTTAAAAATGGCATTTCTGACAAAATAGTGTAACAAGAAATGACGAGATCTCCTTGTTGCAAGAGCTGGTGTACAGAAAACTAATATTCAACCTACTAAAAAAAGAACAATGACAAATGTTCATTCAGATTAAGACAGAACCATCTTTTTTTATCTAGAAAATTGTATTTTGCAAATAACACAGTCAGATCAGATTTCATAATAGTAAATGTATCTTTTCTAACATGTTTGTAGCATATAGGAAGTGGTGAGGGTAGTGTCAAATCACTGAATATATTTTCACTTATTCAGTTAATATGTTCTAAGATGACTGGTATTGGTCAAGGTCTTAGGTGTAAGAAAAAAAAACTGCAAAGGGCTTTACCATAGAGATATACACTCACCGGCCACTTTATTAGGTAACCTGTTTAATTGCTTGGTAACACAAATTGCTAATCAGCCAATCACATGGCAGAACAACTTGCTGAAGTTCAATCCGAGCATTAGAATGGGGAAGGAAGGGAATTTAAGTGACTTTGAACGTGGCATGGTTGTTGGTCCCATACGAGCTGTTCTGACTATTTAAAAACTGCTGATCTACTGGGATTTTCACGCACAACCATCTCTAGGGATAACAGAGAATGGTCTGAAAAAGAGAATATATACAGTGAGCAGCAGTTGTGTGGATGAAAATGCCTTGTTGATGTCAGAGGTCAGAGGAGAATGGGCAGACTGGTTCAAGATTATAGAACGGCAACAGTAACTCAAATAAACACTTGTTACAACCATGGTATGCAAAATACCATCTCTGAATGCACAAAACGTCGAACCTTGAAGCAGATGGGCTACAATTCGCACAGGCTCCCCAAATCGGAACAATAAAAGTTTGGAAAAATGATGCCTGGTCTGATGAGTCTCGATTTCAGGTGCAACATTCAGATGGTAGGGTCAGAATTTGGCATAAACAACATGAAAGCCTGAATCCATCCTGCCTTGTATTAATGGTTCAGACTGGTGGTATAATGGCGTGGGGGATATTTTTTTTTTCACACTCTGGGCCCCTTAGTACCAATTGAGCATTGTTTAAATGCCACAGCCTACCTGAGTATTCTTGCTGACAATGTCCCTCCCTTTATGACTAAAGTGTACCCATATTCTGATGGCTACTTCTAGCAGAATAATGCACCATGTCACAAAGCTCAAATCTGGTTTCTTGAACATGACAATGAGTTCACTGTACTCCAATGGCCTCCACAGTCACCAGATCTCAATCCAATAGAGCACCTTTGGGATGTGGTGGAACGGGAGATTTCCACCATGGATGTGCAGCCGACAAATCTGAAGCAACTGCGTGATACTATCATGTCAATATGGACCAAAATGTCTGAGGAATTTTTCCAACACCTTGTTGAATCTATGCCATGAAGAATGAAGGCAGTTCTGAAGGCAAAAGGGGGTCCAGCCCGGTACTAGCAAGGTGTACCTTATTAAGTGGCCGGTGAGTTTATATACAAACACATGTCTAAATCTGTATATATGCTTATATGTGTGTGGATATGTATTTACTTATTTATATGTGTATATATGTATTTACAGACAAATAAACACATATACCGTATATTCATACTGTATGTACAAACATTTAGACATAAATATAAGTGCCTTGGAGCCCTTTGCAGTTAAGTAGATGAAAACATGTAAAATCATATTTATGCAATATACATATTTAATAAAGTGTCTCAATATTTAATAAAGTGTTAAACAGTGTTTTTAGTGTAAATATTTCACATTTTATTGTTCTTCAAATAGGGGGATATGTTCTAACTATTTATGAATATATATTCCTTTATATATCTGTTTATATCTATACCTTTATATAATCATCTATATAAATAGGTATAGAAATATATTTTATGTAAAACACATCAGATATACATAGAAATATTTATATATGAATAGATATAAAATATTATGTTATGTGAATATTGAAATGTGAAATATTTATATTTCATGTCAGGTGAAAGCACTTGATAAAGGTTATTGGGTTTTGCACGACTTGTTGGTTTCCATTGAAGTCTGTGGGAGAATATGATGACACCATTGCAATATTGTAACCAGCTTTTTTGGTGAATTGGGGTAGCTCACAACCAAAAATTTTTTATTTTCAACATGTAATTAACACACAAAAAATGAAGTAGATTGCACAATAGATCAGAACACCACATTCACAAAACCTGGAGTACACAAACAGGCCCCAGCAGACATAACCTTATACACAAAGATAAGTAGCCACAGACATCCATATATATGCATGCACAATTATATATGTGGACTTGAGTCATCAGGCAAAACTCTATCCTAGTTATATTGTGATCAAATTATCAAAAAGTGCACAAACAATACGGATAAAATTAATTTTGCTCAGAGAACAAAATATACAAATGGATACAGATGTTGAAGGACTCTACTACAATAAACTATAAAGAATTTAAAAATGAAGTTACCACATGCCTGAACTTCTGACTATTAAAGCATGCCTTGATTCAAGCAAACTTTCATTATTCTAACAAATAACTGTTTTCTACTCTCTCCTAGCAATATTGACTTTTCATTTACAACTAGGATAGGCTTTTGGTGAAAAGCACCACCACAATTTATATCAGTATGTTTTAACCCTGTGAAAGATATAAGCTATGTGAGTTTTCCTATTTAAAGAGAGAAAGTCAAAATGTATCTTTTATGATTCAGATAGAGCCTTACATTTTAACAACTTTCCAATTTACTTAAATTATCATATTTACTTTGTGCACTAGAGACTCCAATTCCACTTCTGATTTAAAGTAAACTATCTACTTTTATGTCACTTTTGTTGTAGCTAGAGCACTGATTGGATAACAATTTAAACCATCAGCTCACAGAAAAATAGATTTTTGAAGTGGCCGGCAGATTGCAGGGTTTTTGAATTTCATATCTATATTAAAAAGACAGTTATAGTGCAACGTCATAACAACTGATGATTGAAACTCCATCTAAAATATCCCTAACATTCTGTATCTGATTTTAAAAAAGGGAGACTTTACCATCATTTAATTGTTTGTAACAGGTAGTCATTGCACCAGGCTGCAAAAACAACCTGTTAACATTATTTCCACTACTTCTTATTATGGTGCCAACATTTTGCTTTGTTTTGGATCTTAAATTTTACTCATTCTCAAAATACCATACTGTTTGTAGGACACTATTTTACATGTTTAATCTCTATTATCTTTCTGCAGTTGAAACAATAACTATGTTAATTTGAAATATTGTTTGCTGCTATTTTTTACTCAAAGAGATATTTTTAAAACGATATTTACATGTAGATTAATAATAGAATGTTACAAGTTAATCTGAGAAAACAAGATATTTTGTTATAAGCCTATTTATTCAACCTACCAAAGCAGATTGACTGTAATTCTGTTTGCTGATTCTGCACCTATTTTCTGTTACATTTGCTTCCACTACCTCTGTCTTTAAGGCCCCTCATTGCTGATCATACGGAATGCTTGGTACTTCTTCAATCTCCTTACCCTTAACTCTACTAATGGAATCTGAAATAAATGTACAGATTTTGACTAAGGGGCATATTTATCAAGCTTCGAATGGAGCGTGATGCCCCTTGTTTCCGGCGAGCCTAAGGGCTCGCCAGAAACAGAAGTTATGAAGCAAAAGATCGCTGCTCCATAACTTGTCCGTCTGTTCTGAGGCCGCGGACAGAAATCAACCCGATTAAATATGATCGGATTGATTGACACCCCCTGCTAGCGGCCGATTGGCCATGAATCTACAGGGGACAGCATTGCACCAGCAGTTCACAAGAACTGCTGGTGCAATGATAAATACCGACAGCGTATGCGGTTCGCATTTATCGATGTGCGGCTGACATGATACGCTGCTTCTTATCATGTCCGCTTGAACATTGATAAATATGCCCCTAAGTATTAAAATAAATGTTTCTAAGGTTATATGTATATATATATGTATTATTATTTTTTTAAAAAAAAGGGAGCCAGAGACTGTATCTTGAAACTTTGCGTTGCTGAGGCAACCAGTTGGGGGCATACAAAATTATCAAACAATGAGTAATTTTTCAATTCCTGCACATATTTCTCCTATCTACAGAAGTCAACCTTGTTGTTAAGATGTGGTGCCACTGATAAGCAAACTATGAAAATTGGAGATGATTGTGAATTATTGTTTAAAAAATTAAATATGTATTAATAGCATTTAACATTAGCTGAACAAAACCTGAAATCTTATATATGCCAGTATCAGTTTAATAAATAGTCATAAAGATTATCTGTACAGAACCTAAAATCCTATATATACCAGTATCAGTTTAATAAATAGCCATAAAGATTATCTGTACAGAACCTAAAATCCTATATATATATATATATATATATATATATATATATATATATATATATATATATATATATATATATATATATATATATACCATTATCAGTTTAATAAATAGTCATAAAGATTATATGAACAGAACCTAAAATCCTATATATACCAGTATCCATTTAATAAATAGTCATAATGATTTGCTGTTGTTTATTATGCTTTGTATACACTTTGTCCCTTGTGTCTATTTCTCATTGGCCATTAAACGTTTCTTCTGTTTTGTAAGCCTATATTTACATGACATGTGCATCTGCTAGACTAACAATTTACCGGTAATTTAACTAAATTATAAATAAAAATAGGGAGTATGACACACAGGAGGGCAGTTAAAGCACTTCAAGAAAATTAGATTTTTAATTCTGTCCTAACTGTCAGAGTTACATGAGCTATTCTCCTGTAAATATTTCTATCAAAATATTTATTTACTTGTTCAAACAGCTATTACGTTTTTGAGTTGTGCTGAGCGATTGTTTTTTTGTTGTAATAATTAACCAAGAATTATAAATTTAAGACATTATGGGATCTATCACAATCCTTTGAAAAGTTTAATGAATTGATTACTAAATTCATCATTAAATGGTATGCAGATTGTTGTAGAAAAGTAATTTATCAAGCTTTTCAAAGGGATTATTATCAACCCCCTATGAGCCCCTTAAAATCAACAAAATCTGGTCTACCTTATATTTCTATTTTTTTATTTTGCAAATAAGATTCTAAACTGGATCATGCATTTTCTTACAATAAATAGATATAACAAGCCTACGACAAGGATAAAAAATATAAAAAAATAAAGAACACACCCTAGGGAACTGAATAATGTTAAACCAGTCTTAATACACAAATCTATTCAATCACTTATATTTGCAGAGATCAAGTATTTTTACCACAAGTTATGCTTTCAAATATCCCAGTAAAACAATATATTAAAGGATTATAAAAGTGTGCTATAGGTTGGATTAACAAAACACCCACATCAATTGAAATGTGCAATATAAACAAATCCTACTTGCTTTTTTTTAAAAAAGAAGCCTCTAAGTATTATAAAATATAATTTTTTCATTTATGAAATGACGTAATGAATGACAGCCCACAGAAATGGGCAGTCTGACATGCCGTGTATTAGTCCAATGAATAAGGTCTAATGTGTATATTTTATACTCTCTCCCCCGAACTCATGCACATTATGATCAGTATGCTTGTGCATGCGCACCACAATTAATGAAGACTTTGGCAGATCTTAATAAGGTAATAGAGCATGGGCATAGAATACATGATGTCACTAGCTTTCATTCACTGCTGTGTGTGTATTGATTAATCTTATAAGGTTTATATGTATGTAGCATCTTTAATATTTAATACTTATACTGTGTTTTCAATGGGTGATTCTTGCATACTTGCTACAAGTGATGTGGCTGCAGTTCTGGATACACTGTGATCACGTGACCGATGACATACTGACATCGGACATGAGCTATTTAACCTATTGTGCATGCACCAGACAATAAATTTCCATAGCGTATGCATGGGTACATGCAGGGCCGGTGCTAGGATTTTTGGCCACACAGGTGAGGATAAATTTTGCGTCCCCCCCTTTACATACCAACCAATTAAATCAGCATAGCTTCTTTATTTTCTTATATTAGGAGTAGGTACAAAGTAACAAGACTACGTTTCGAGCTGTTAACCCTTAGGTTACCTATACATCAAATGCCCATACAAACCTAGTGTTTTTTTCAGCATATTTCTTTCAAACCTTTGTTTTCCAACCCTGACTAACCTTATTGTGTTTTAGGTTTTTTTTCTCTTACCTTTGGGTAGGAAATAAAGGCTGGAAAAAAGCAAGACATATAATAAACAATGAATGATTTTATGGCAATGTGTAAGGGTGTTTATTTTTCTTGATGGAACTAGTTAAGTGTAAATAAATCAGCAAGTGTAAAACTGTTTAATGGGGCAGAATAATCCATTAAGAGCTGTCTGAAGTAGAGGGAACTAAATGCTACATCATGTTGTAATGATTTGAAAACTGTATGACATCATGCTTAATATTTAACATAAATATGCACCTATATGATACATGTCATAAAGGTTAGTGGGACATTGGTCACGTTAGTGAGATAAGGTACCAGCCAGCCTCCAGAATTTGTTAACACTTTGACAAGCAATAGCCATCTATTATATTAAAATGAATCAAACTGCAGTCTTCAGCAGTCCACCTTGCTTTATTGCACTTTTACTGAGTTTTTCTCTGTATAATGTCCCACTCCCACCTCATGCACTCTCCTTCACATTTACCAGTGTATATAACTGCAATAAGAACAGAAGAATCTGCACAACAGAGCACTCCTGATTCAAAAGTCCTCCAACAACTGCACAATAGAGAGAGGGCGGGAACTCACTTCCCTTACTCACAAGATAACTGGGTCATGGGTCAAGGCAGCTCCTTCCTGCGTGACTACTCAGCACGCCAAATTGAACAAAGTGAAATTAGAGGTAGGAAGCAAAAGCGCACTTGAACTCCCAGTATAAAAAATTCCAAATTTTATTGTAAATCCTCGAAAGGTAAAAACATGGGTGTTAAACTGTATAAAAAGAATTCCAAAATGGTTTGCAGGTACTCAACCTAGCATACGTGTTTTGTGCGCTTGCACACTTGGTCACTGCTTACCTGAGTACATGCATGTCATCTATTTAAAGAAAAACAAGTATTTAAAGTGATATACCTTACATTAATTTAATTCTCTATTTTACATCCTGAAAAATACAAAAAACATAAGTAAAGGACTGTTACTTATCTGAGAGGAAATTCCCACTTAACCATATCATTTCAGCTTTGTTTTAACATTGTTTTGAGATGTATGAACTTCATATGTAGTTTGTTGTTATTACTCTGATTATATATACTCTGTAAAAATAAAAAAATAAAAAAAGGGAATTATACACAACCTAGGGGGAGCAAAACAAGATTATTAATTACTGTAAACACACGTTGTGAAACAGAACAGATTCAAATGTCAACATATGAACCACACTTGTAATATATTATGTAACATTATATTATATAACATTATATTATAATACAGAATTCACTGACAAGGGACTGTAAATATGGAAGATAGTTATGAACCATCATATGTTTTGGGTGACTTCAGTGAGGACACACCTGATTTCTATGACAAGATAGTATATAATTTGGACAGTCTTGTCTTTGAAATTGATGCTTTACGCAAGAAAGATATAAAATGGGATTTGGATATAAAATAATTTAATATTTATAAACAAGAGAAACACATACCTAGGGGGTTGCACATTCGCAAGTTCCCATCATTCACAGTTAATGATATAGATTTTATCACAAAATGGAATGCCATACTGGATGCCTGCTCCTTTGCTTTAATGGATCTGTTGGTACAATATAAAAAGGAACAGAAAAGCAAATTGCATATAGAATTGAAAGAAATTCAAGAGAAACTTAAAGATTATCAAGGAGACAAGGACTTAAGAAGTATGATAAGAAATTTGAAACAAAAATGCATTCCTTCAAACAGGAACTGTGGCAATACAAGCCAAGGAAAATGACAAGGGACAAGAAAGATTATGACACCAAACAGGTTTACAAATGGAGCCAGGAGGGTGTCTCTAGACCACAATATAACCAAATCTACAATAAAAATAAAAAAAGAGGGGCTAGATTCAATAAAGGTAAAGTAGTGACATTCTCTGATACCGAATATGAGATTGATTCCTCTGAGGGAGAGGCCATAGAAGAAACAACAACACCAGCAGTTCTGAATCTCATGGAAGTAATAACAACATCAGAGGTACCCCATAGTATGTCAAAAAATGGGGAATCACAGACTTTCCCCACAGGAAGAAGAAAACCCACAGAAGTAGAAGGGGAAGGAGGAAAAGCAAGTCAACAAAAGCAAAAGGAAGAACCACAAAGAATGAGGACTATTCAAAAAACTTACATAACAAGATCTCAGAAAGTTCAGAAGAAATATGCATAACTACAGATGTAATAAATTTATCAACAAAACTATTGAATGAAAATGAGATTAGTGTGTTGTCAAAGGGTTTGAATTTTGTTCCAGCAGATCACTTCAACCTTTTTGAGACAATTTTGGATATAAACAAATTTGTACGCAAAATAACATTGCGCAAACATTTTTATGGTGATGGGCAGGAACAAGAGTGTGAATCTATCCAAAAAGAGGATCCAAGGGATGTGTATTCAAATGATTTAACTTTTTTTTGATTGGTGTAGTGTTACGGATCTACAGGAATTTAATCAGGAGGGGGTACAGAACAACATAGGTTTACTCAATGAGAAAGAAATATGTCTTAAAGGGACAGTTTACTCAAAACATTTCTCCCCTTTAATTTGTTCCCAATGATCCATTTAACCTGCTGGAGTGTATTAAATTGTTTACAGGTAACTCCTTTACCCTTATATTGGCATTTGAAATAGTTGATTTAGCATTTGGTATCCCCACCTATTCTGTAAGTTTGTGGCCGCAGGTCCAAGCTATAGATAAGCTGTGTAAACACAACCAGCAGAAGAGATTACACTTCTAGTTGGATATAGCAGAGATAAGGTAATAAAATGTTGATTTTCCTTTGTTCTCTCCAAGTACTGGTGATTGTTTTATGGACCAATATAAGATAAAGAAGCAGGTATATGTACACAATGTGATACAGTAATGAGATCTGATTATACCTACAAGCTCTACACATTTTATTAGGCTGTGGCTTCAAAACATAAAATAAGAGCTTTAACATACACAAATAAACCTTAAAAAGCTAATTTTCAAACATTTTTTACTCTGCAGTTGGTAAAAAAAGCAATTGTAAACACATTAAGGGAAAACTATTTTACAGTATACTGTCCCTTTAAACAATTAAAGAAAAAAAATCAAAATTTTAACCTGTACACACTAGACACAAGGCTTTGGATATTTTCCAAAAGACCATAGAAGAAAAACTAAGATCATTAAAAGACAAAAAGACAAAAGAGGATAAATATCATAATAATCTCACAGCACAAGAGAGAATTGCTTTAAAAAATCTTAACGAAGATAATGATATCGTAATTAGGCAGTCAGACAAGGGGGGAATACTGTAGTACTAAACAGGGAAAACTATAAAAAAGAATCAAGGAGACAGCTGGATGATAAGGAAGGTTACATTAAGTTAAAGGAAGATCCCACCAAAATGTTCAAAAATGAACTATCAAATTTAATTTTGTATGCTAGACATAATAGCATTATCAGCAAATCAGTTCAAGAAGCATTATTCCCCGAGTTTCCTGATATTCCAGTATTTCATTACCTCCCCAAAGTCCACAAGAATCATTTATCCCCTCCAGGCAGGCCCATAGTGGCGGGTATAGATTCCCTTAATGAGTCCCTCTCCCAACTGGTGGACTCTTTTCTTCAAGGTATAGAGAAAGATTTACCGAGCTATACACAAGACACCACATATCTAATAAAGAAATTAGAAATGGTTACATGGAAGTCTACTTATAGGTTCATAGTGGTAGATGTATCGTTACTTTATACATCTATACAACACACTCTAGGCATGACAGCAGTGGAATATTTTTTTAAATTTACAGACTGATTTTGAACCTGCCACAAAAAATTTCCTCATGAGGGCTACTGAGTATTTGTTGACACATAATTTCTTTAAATTTGAGAAAGATTTCTATCTCCAGAGACGTGGGACGGCAATGGGGGCCAAATTTGCCCCCTCATACGCCAACCTGTTTATGGGTTGGTGGGAGCTGTCCCACGTCTATGGAGATAGAAATCTTTCTCAAATTTAAAGAAACCAGTGGTACATTTTTATCGTTACATCAATGATCTGCTTTTTGTGTTTAATGGAAAGGAGGAAGATGCTAATAACTTCTGCCAATATATGGATCAAAACAATTGTGACATAAAATTCACCAGTGAACAAAGTGATAATAGTGTAAACTTCTTAGATTTAACCATTTCAGTTGATGAGAGCAAACAAAGAGTTAATACGGTTATGTACAGAAAGCCTATGGCTGGGAACACTATCTTATTATATAACTCATGACATCCTAAACATGTAGAGAAGGCAATTCCAAAAGGAGAACTGATTAGGATAAAAATAAATTGTACCAGTGAACTAGATTATTAAAGACAAGCACGGGAAGCTATGATTAGATTAAGAGGTCGAGGCTACACAAAATAAGTTTTGGACAAACAAAAGATACAGTTGATAAATTAACTAGAGATGAATTGCTCGAATACAAACACAAAGGAAAAAAGAATAAAGATAGTGTTAAACCAAGTACAAATAAACCTAGGTTTATAACAGCTTATAGCCTAGAATTCCACAACATATGTAATATAGTGCGAGAATCATTGTCTATTTTATATTGTGATCAAATACTAGAGGAAATAACACAGGAGGGGTGTGATTTTATCCCTAAAAAAGGCAAGACATTAGCCAACTATCTGTCCCCCTCTGACTTGAAACAAAAAATCAACAAGTGTTGGCTTCAGAAACGAACATTTTACAAATGTAGAAGACCGATTTGTAAGACTTGTGGTTTTTTGACTGAGGGCGACAGTATTAAGTCTATGGCAACGCAGAAGTAATATAAAATCAATTCCTATATTAATTGTGCCACAACGCATGTGGTCTATCTACCTACCTGCAAAATTTGCTTAATGCAATATACAGGTAAGACTAAGAGACCGCTAAAGGACAAATTCTTAGAGCATTTGCGCTCAATTGAAGATACAGAATCAGACACCCCAGTTGCGAGACATTTCAAAAATTTGCACAATGCAGATACATCAGAATTGACAGTACAGGATATTAACTTTATACCTATATGGAGAAGAGGAGGAAATAGGGGGATGACCTTAAATAAAAGAGAGATTTATTGGATGTTCACTTTAGAAACCAGCCATACACTTGGTATAAAGATATCTTTGTGTGAAGAAGTAGATCTATCTATATAGAGAGATGTGCAATGTATATAACTCTTATGGGCAATGTATAATTAGTAATATGTGTATAGTGAGATCCAATATTGTCCTGTTTTATGAATGAAAATGTATTTGAACAGACACAGTTTGCTTTATATCTTAATTGTAAATGGTATTTAATTCTACTTCTGAACGAGATGTTACATAATATATTACAAGTGTGGTTCATATGTTGGCATTTGAATCTGTTCTGTTTCACAACATGTGTTTACAGTAATTAATAATCTTGTTTTGCTCCCCCTAGGTTGTGTATAATTCCCTATTTTTATTTTTTATTTTTACAGAGTATATATAATCAGAGTAATAACAACAAACTACATATGAGGTTCATACGTCTCAAAACAATGTTAAAACAAAGTTGAAATGATATGGTTAAGTGGGAATTTCCTCTCAGATAAGTAACAGTCCTTTACTTATGTTTTTTGTATTTTCCAGGATGTAAAATAGAGAATTAAATTAATGTAAGGTATATCACTTTAAATACTTGTTTTTCTTTAAATAGATGACATGCAGGTACTCAGGTGAGCAGTGACCAAGTGCGCAAGCGCACAAAACGCATATGCTATGCTGAGTAGCTGCATACAATTCTGGAATTCTTTTTGTACGTTTTAACACCCATGTTTTTACCCCTACGAGGATTTACAATAAAATTTTGAATTTTTTATACTGGGAGTTCAAGTGCGCTTTTGTTTCCTACCTCTAATTTCACTTTATATAACTGCAATCTTAGCTCACCTTGCTCACCCCAAAGCTGACACCACTCATGTTTCAAGAAAGAACAAACAACGAATGTAGGTGGCGCCTACGGCTGTCTAACAGTATATTCAAATCACTTGATAATGCTTATATAATTTAATTAACAGTATGTAAAACTATTTGGGTATAACAAATATAGACATATAATAATTGGAAAAAATAATAAAAAATGTAAAAAGCACTGGCAAATTTCTATATTAAAAATATATACATTTATTTAGATAATTCTAAAACACTCCCCACAACAAGTTAATCAGTGAGATACCCCCCTAATATAATAACACCGGTGTTATATTAAAATGTTTGAGACTCACATTCACTTTGATGACAATACACTTACAATCTATTAAGACTCTAGAAATGAAATATAAAGCAGACTTTCCAAGATCACTATAGTAAGCAAATATGTTGTGTTCAATTATATATAACAGATGGCTGGTGGTTAGTCCAACAATACATGGATCACTGCAGGGTTAAGCAAAGTCTATATATTTATGTCGGTTCTTGCAATTTAGGTATCAACCACAATAGTTCAAAACACTTGGTTATGTTAAAGATATAAATCTTCTTAGAAATAATTTTCAGCAAAAGTTTCAATGTGTCTAACACAGGACGAGCTTTAAGTGGTGTCTCACACTAACCCAGTGAATCAGCTGTAGGGGTGGAGTCTCTATTTCTGCCGCTTGTGTTTGTTTAAAGTCCAAAGTTATTGAAACAAATAGGTGTAAACAGAATCTCTCTTTTGAAGTGTGCACACTTACAATGATCTCCTATGCTCTTTCAATGTACTCCTACCGTTTTTTCTGCTTGTGAAGAGGATTCCAGTCACAAGAAGCTTTGCGGTTCTGCATATAACAAACAGTCAGCTGGTTGTCCTCCTTTTAATTGTGTTGGGTAACAGGTTCTACGCATTTCAGCTCTCCAGGGAGCCTTTGTCAAGATACCTGTTTCCGGCTGTTTTCCTCTATTTAAAGTGTTTTCCTGATTTTTAACCCTTTAGTGTCCGTTTTTGTATTTATTTGTTATTCACCTTCAATTTCATTATAAATCAATTTAATTCTCTTCTTTTCCCTTCAAGTATTAGCAGTGATCATTTATTCAACCATCATTATTATTTGAATACCAGTACATAATAATATAGATAAAAGTTGTCTCAAAAAACTCCTAATCGTCAATATATTACATTCACATATAGCAATCTGCATTTGCCTTAGATTAATTTTTTTTTCCAATGCTAAATCAATAAAACATTAATACTAGGAACACTAAATATGTAAAATATATAAAAAATATAAAAATATAAAATGATGTCCTTTAGTTTGCCCTCAAAAATGATTTGGATTCAAACTTGGCACCTTAGGGTTGAGGGGGCACAGACTATACCAATGTGCTACATTGGTTTTTATTCCTTATCTTTTTCTTAAGCTACTTAATAAGCTAGTTTAATTTATTAAGATGCTATTCCAAAATACTATCTATTCTATAGTCTCATAGTCCAGGTCAGATTCGAACTAGTGACCTTTGGGAACGTATGACTATACCAGTGTGCTACAGTGGTTTCCCTATTTATGTTAATTCCAATTTATGTTAATTACAATTTATGTTAATTTCAATTTGATTCAGTAGTAATTACAATAAGATATTAACTTAATCTAGCCCTCAAAAACCAGAGGTCGGATTCGAACTCATGACCTAGAGGACATAAAGCCTATGATTATACCATTGAGCTACAATGGTTTTCTAATTCAAACCAATTTCTAGACTACCTTTTCAACTATCAATGTTGTCTATCTATTCTACCATGTCACTTTTCTTAGGTTTCCTTAGGTAAATAAAGCATAGTGAGAGGTTTATTTTGCTCATCATTGTTTTTTGCTTCAAAGAGGACTTGAAGAATTGACCTAATAATAATAAAAGTAATAATATTCGTAGGTGAAATTTTTTTTTATATAGGGAAAATATTAGCCAATATACTGTATTCAAACTCAGAGACTTTTTGGATAAAAGGACAATACTCTAACCACTACATTATTTGGTCTATTTCAAAATGTGGATTTCCTACCTATACTACACTCATGTTTCACTTAACACATTTATTATCAGAAACTGAAGTCCTTACCATATCATCACAGTTACCCTGACCTGCACACCGGTGTAGTGCTGGAAGAAGAGCACCATACTCTGGTACTAGTGGTTGTAGAAACAGTCATCTCCCCACCGGTAAAGCCGTTCGGGGAGCAAGGTGCTCAAGACCCTCCAGCAGCCCCAAGCCAGCAAATACGAGGCAGAGCTACCCCCAGAATTATCATAGTGGGCAACATATACCACAATGAGTAGGTGTGCACCACAGCGGAAAGCAGCATGGCCATGGCTCAAACACAACTGGTCACTGCACTGACTGACACCCGGAAGCATGTGAGGGGGAGGGGTGGGGGAGGAGGAGAGATCCTCTGATGCCATCTGGGTGACAGCTGTAGGAGGGGAGCAGCCTCATGGCTGACTGTAATTGTGTTATCCTGAGGGGTGTAAAGCTCAGGGTAGCCAGGTGCTCGGATGACTTGCCTCAGCCTGTGTAGCTACTATCATTCAAAGCTGCTAGACAGTAGAGTAGATAGGGTGGAACAAGAGCGCATGGACTGCTGTGTAACAGACAGTGCCGGGATGTAAGAGGGAGGAGAGTGGTGTGGGTAACAGAGCATGAGCAGCTTATTTCAGGCTGCACTGACTGAGGTAAAGGCCCCTTAGAAAGAAGAAACGGTGCTGCTGGGTCCTAGCAAGTGGCAGATCTCCCGAGCCCGGTGTCCGCAAATTATTTATGTGACCTTTGGAACCCTGGAAGTTTCCGCCACTGATAAAATGTAAAAACAAAATTAAAAAAAATCACTGCTCTCCAATTTTGCGCCCCACTGCTGTGGCACCCTAAGGCAGATTGCCTTTATGCAAGCGCCGGCCCGGCCTGAGAAAATGTGAGCTAGCGTCAAAGAGAGAACCAGCTTGCTCACTATGATTGGCTAATGCAAAAACGGTGGGTTTGGAAAGCCTCCTATTGTAGAATGAAGATTGAGGGGAAACTGCATAAAAAATAAAACATAAGGGGCCCGATCCGATATGCAAATTTAGCTCTTGGTTGGTATCCTATATATGGCGTAACATAGAAATTACGCTCGTATATGTCACCCTTCGGCCGTAGTTTTTCCCCCCATAGACGGACATAGAAAACCTGCGCAGTTTGGTATTCAATATACAGCGTAAGGACTTACGTGGCAAAAATGGAGAAATCTTACTCCATTTTCACCTCGCCACAAAATGCAAGCGTAGCAAGCCTTATGCTGAGTATTGTAGCACCGTAACTCCCTAAATGCCTGTAAAATAAAACCTAACACCTAACGCATGCGCAATGTCTATCTACCTGTCAACCGCAATCCCCCACGGCAATACCTAATAAAGTGTTTAACCCCTAAACCGACGCTCCCGGACCCCGCCGCCACCTATATTAAATATATTACCCCCTAATCTGACCCCCCTACACCGCCGCCACCTATATTAAATATATTACCCCCTATTCTGACCCCCTTACACCGCCGCCACCTATACTAAATTTATTACCCCCTAAACCTAAGTCTAACCCTAACACCCCATAACTTAATTAATATTTAAATAAATCTAAATAATATTAATATTATTAACTAAATTATTCCTATTTAAAACTAAATACTTACTTATAAAATAAACCCTAAGATAGCTACAATATAATTAATAATTACATTGTAGCTATTTTAGGGTTTATATTTATTTTACAGGTAACTTTGTATTTATTTTAACTAGGTATAATAGCTATTAAATAGTTAATAACTATTTATTAGCTACCTAGTTAAAATAATTACAAAATTACCTGTAAAATAAATACACATAACACTACACTATTAAATAAACTACAATTATCTAAACTAAAATACAATTAAATAAACTAAACTATATTACAAAACAAAACAAAACACTAAATTACAAAAAATAAAAAAATATTACAAGAATTTTATATCTAATTACACCTAATCTAAGCCCTCTAATAAAATAAAAAAGCCCCCCAAAATAATTAAATTTTCCTACCCTAAACTAAATTACAAAAGTAATCAGCTCTTTTACCTATAAAAAAAAGAACAATCCCCCCCACATTACAACCCACCATCCACACACCCCTACTCTAAAATCTACCCGATCCCCCCTTAAAAAACCTAAGTCTAACTGCCAAGTGGTCTTTGCCTGTCCCGAAGACCGGTGGAGAAGGTCCTGTTCCAGGCGGTGAAGTCTTCTTCCAAGCGGCGACTTCTTCTTCTTCCAGGAATCAGCCAGCGTGGAGCGGAGGAGTTGAAGACCGATGACCGCGGAGCTGAAGACTGTCGACTCTGGAACTGAAGACCGGCCATGCTGGAACTGAAAATCGGCGATGCTGGAACTGAATACCATGGAGCATGGAGGATCCTCTTCATACAATCTCCGCCATACACTGAATAGGAATTCAAGGTACGCGATTAAAAATGGTGTCCCTTGAATTCCTATTGGCTGATTTGAGCCTTCAAATTCAAATCAGCCAATTGGATGAGAGCTACTGTAATTCTGATTTGAATAGCCAATAGAATTACAGTAGCTCTTATTCTATTGGCTATTGAAATTTCAAAATTGCGGATAGAGGGGTATACGTGTCGGGCTATTTTTGGGAGGCGTGTTAGACAGTTACGGCAGATTTAAAAGTTTAGTTAGTTTTTTTAGGCGCCGGCAATTTCTAAAGTGCCGTAAGTCACTGGCGACTCCAGAAATTTGTACTTTCGCTTATTTCTGGACATTGCTAGTTTGTCCGACTTACGGCACTTTAGCAACTGCCGGCGCCGTATATGTAATTCCCCAATGTGCGCGGTGAAATTACGGGCAGCGCAGGTTCCCTCGCTTGCGCCAAAAACTACGCCGCATATTGTATCGCGCCCATGGTATTTGAAGATATTTTTTAATAGATATTAAATTATGCAATAAAAACGTAATAATATTTTCCTTTCAAATCCCTTTAAGATAAAAAAACACACTTAAAACACTAATTATGAAAGACATACATCTACACATTAATGCACAAACACAACAAAATCATGAGAACATAATAATTTTTTTTAAATAAATCAAAAATTTCAGTACTATTTACTAGACTGCCAAATATCACAGGGACAGAGAATAAAACATTAACATATACATATTTATATATATTTTAAAGTGTAATCTTGAGAGGTTTATTAAAATGTGTTTACATGTTGTAATGCACAAACAAACTAATATTTATGATATAAAAACATGAAGGAGGGCACTCACAGGTCTTTTCATCATCAAAACAGATACTTTGGCATCTATTTATCAAGCCGTCAACTGCAAATATGCTGGAATTCCACAGCGTATTTTTGGCAAGCCTGATTCCCCTTAGTTATCAAACCCTACAGACCAGCAAAAGTAGACACAGATCGATGCTTACGTCATTACAGATGTTCCAAATGCAAATTCGGCACTATCTGACTACTTTTGCTAGTTATCAATTTTCTACCAGGTACGCACACCACTATTCCAGCCCAGCGTACCTGGTTTTCAATCTGCCGCCTTGGGAGTCTGAAAGCAGCGAAAGCTCATGTTCACTGCTGCCCGATATCCCATTGATTCCTATGGGAACGTGTACACCTAACACCCTAACATGTACCCCAAGTCTAAACACCCCAAATCTGCCCCCCTACACCGCTGCCACCTACATTATGCTTAGTAACCCCTAATCTGGCCCCCCTACACCGCTGCCACCTACATTATACTTATTAACCCCTAATCTGCCGCCTCTACACCGCCGCAACCTACATTATACTTATTAACCAATAATCTGCCGCCCCTACACCGCTGCCACCTACATTATACTTATCAACCCCTAATCTGCCCCCCTACACCGCCTCCACCTACATTATACTTATTAACCCCTAATCTGATGCCCCTACACAGCTGCCACCTACATTATACTTATTAACCCCTAATCTGCCGCCCCTACACCGCCACCACCTACATTATACTTATTAACCCCTAATCTGCTGCCCCTACACCGCCGCCACCTACATTATACTTATTAACCCCTAATCTGTCACCCCCTACAACGCAGCCACTATATCAAATTTATTAACCCCTAAACCTAAGTCTAACCATAACACCCACTAAATATAATTTAAATAAATTGAAATAGAATTCCTATCATTAAATAAATTATTCCTATTTAAAAGTAAATACTTACCTATAAAATAAACCCTAAGATAGCTACAATATAACGAATAGTTGCATTGTAGCTATATTAGGGTTTAGTTTTATTTTACAGGCAAGTTTGTATTTATTTTAACTATGTAGAATAGTTAATAAATAGTTATTAACTATTTAATAACTTCCTAGTTAAATACAAATATACCTGTAAAATAAAAACTAACCTAAGTTACTCTTACACCTAACAGTACACTATAATTAAATAAATTATGTAGTAATTAGGTGTAATTGTAACTTAGGTTAGGTTTTATTTTACAGGTATATTTGTATTTATTTTAACTAGGAAGTTATTAAATAGTTAATAACTATTTAATAACTATTCTACCTAGTTAAAATAAATACACACTTGCCTGACTTTAGGGTTTAGGGGTTAATAAATTTAATATAGTGACGGTGGTGTAGGGGGTGGCAGATTAGGGGTTAATAAATATAATGTAGGTGGCGGCGGTGTAGGGGGCAGCAGATTAGGGTTAATAAGTATAATATAGGTGGCGGCGGTGTAGGGGGCGGCAGATTAGGGGTTAATATGTATAATGTAGGTGGCGGTGGGCTCCGGGAGTGGCGGTTTAGGGGTTAAACACTTTATTTAGTTGCTGGAGTGGGTTAAACAGCTATCAACTTACCACTTCTTTCCCTCTCAGGTGGAAAACATTTGGTTAATAAATTATCTTTGCCTGTCTGTTATTCCAAGTTAGTTTGTTTTAATGTTTTTCATAGGTTTCATTCTAGCTTACCGTACATATTAAAGCATTCAATATTAACAGTTCCACAGCCGGACTAAACTTCAACTTAATATTTCACGCCTAAGCTTCCTTTTTTATGGACCTTTTGAGTAACTTATTTTTCTTTTGTTCAATCTTGCTAAGTACTATTGAAACCCTTTAGTGTCTTAATGTATACCAGTTCACTTTATATAGTTTTCTTTTAGAGAGCCATTTCAGTTAATGTTCTGCCCATTGTCACTTGCGATAATACTATATTTAAGATTTAATAAATCTTTAGAGGGACTTAGCTCATTTGCTATATTTTACTATGAAAAACTTTATTTCTCTGTTGCCTCAATTTAATCAGATGTCTCGCCATTAGGCTGTGTCAGCTAATTATTATATCATGTAATAGGCTTGATAGTTTAACTAACTGAACATATAACCTCCTTTAATGCTATAATTCTTCATACAATGCTCTCAGGCTAGGCTGCCTAGGGCCGGGATAGCTGACACCTGGACCTTTTAGCATCAAATCAGGGATCACATATACTTCTTTAATTGCCTCTTTATGTGAAACCTTTTGCAAAAATTATAGCTCCTAATAAAGCTGCCAGAATATGATTATATACTTACTATTACTCACTATTATCCTCACAAAGTGTGCCAGATTATGGGTGGAGCGCAAACATCATGTTTTCACTATCGTTTGTGCGCAGGTTAAATTGTGCTCAAATTACAAGTTGAAAGTAAACTTGATCGAATGTGTGCAATTCAAGTTAACGGTCTTCGGGTTAGCGCATACTCAGAGCTGTGGTTAACTGTTTCCTGAAAGAAAAAAGTCTCACAAACCACATAAAAAATACATTACAAAGTACACTTAAACTCATAGGGGCCAATTTATCAATGTCTGTCTGACATGATACGCTGTAGACAGCATACGCTGTCAGCATTTAACATTGCACAAGCAGTTCTGGTGAACTGCTTGTGCAATGCTGCCCCCTGCAGATTCGCAGCCAAGCGGCCGCTAGCAGGGGGTATCAGTCAACGCGATCGTATAGCATCAGGCGGATTGATGTCTGTAGCCTCAGAGGCGGCGGACCAGTTAAGGAGCAGCGGTCTAAAGACTGCAGCTTCATAACTTCTGATTCTGGCGAGCCTGAAGGAAACAGGGGCATCAGGGGTCATTCGGCCCTTGATAAATCAGCCCCATAATAATAACATCTAATAAAAATTATTATTAAGTGCTCAAATATATGAGATATCAGGTGCTAGAAAAAAAAGGCAGGTAAAGGGCTGTAACATTGAGATAAATACATATACATCTCTAAAGATGTGTGTATATATATATATATATATATATATATACACCCATATATAATATATACATATATATAATTATATAAATATATATATATATATATATATATATATATTTATATGTGTATATATTTATTTACAGACATATATACTTATATATAGAAATATATAGAAGTACATTGGAACCCTTTGCTGTTAAAGGGACAGTCTAGGCCTAAATTAACTTTCATGATTCAGATAGAGCATGTCATTTTATACAATTTTCCAATTTACTTTTATCACCAATTTTGCTTTGTTCTCTTGGTATTCTTAGTTAAAAGCCTAACCTAGGAGGGTCATATGCTAATTTCATAGACCTTGAGGGCCAACTCTTTTCAGAATGCATTTTAACAGTTTTTCACCACTAGAGGGTGTTAGTTCATGTGTTTCATATAGATAGCACTGTGCTCGTGCACGTGAAGTTATCTGGGAGCAGGCACTGATTGGCTAACTGCAAGTCTGTCAAAAGAACTTAAATAAAGGGGCAGTTTGCAGAGGCTTAGATACAAGATAATCAGAGAGGTTAAAATTATATTAATATTACTGTGTTGGTTATGCAAAACTGGGAAAATAAGTAATAAAGGGATTATCTATCTTTTAAAACAATACAAATTCTGGTGTAGACTGTCCCTTTAAGTAGATGAAAACATGTATTTACTGTAATTATTTCACATTTCAATGCTATGCATGTAGCAGAATATGTACTATGTATTTATAAATAGATTTATTATTACATATAGCCAAAAAGATTTTTTTCTACCTTAATTCCGAATGGCTGATAGAATTCTATCAGCCAATCGGAATTGAAGGGACACCATCTTGGATGATGTCATTTAAAGGAACCTTCATTATTCATTTGGACGTCGTTTGAAGAGGATGCTCCGCGTCGGATGTCTTGAAGATGGAGTCGCTTCGCACCGGATGGATGAAGATAGAAGATGTTGCCTGGATGAAGACTTCTGCCGGTCTGGAGGACCTCTTCTTCCCGGCTTGGATGAAGTCTTCTGCCCGTCTGGAGGACCACTTCCCCCGGCTTCGTTGAGGACTTTGGCCCGGTTGGGTGAAGACTTCTCAAGGTAGGGTGATCTTCAAGGGGTTAGTGTTAGGTTTTATTAAGGGGGTATTGGGTGGGTATTAGAGTAGGGTTGGGTGTGTGGGTGGTGGGTTTTAATGTTGGGGGGTATTGTACTTTTTTTTACAGGTAAAAGAGCTGATTACTTTGGGGCAATGCCCCACAAAAGGCCCTTTTAAGGGCTATTTGCAATTTAGTATAGGGTAGGGCTTTTTATTATTTTGGGGGGGATTTTTTATTTTATTAGGGGGATTAGAGTAGGTGTAATTAGTTTAAAAAACTTGTAATTATTTTATTATTTTCTGTAATTTAGTTGGGGGAGGTTTCCGTACTTTAGATAATTGTACAGGTATTTAATTGCATTTAATTGTATTTAGTTTAGGGAATTAATTTAATTATAGTGTAGTGTTAGGTGTTAGTGTAACTTAGGTTAGGTTTTATTTTACAGGTAAATTTGTCTTTATTTTAACTAGGTAGTTATTAAATAGTTAATAACTATTTAATAACTATTCTACCTAGTTAAAATAAATACAAAGTTGCTTGTAAAATAAAAATAAATCCTAAGCTAGCTAGAATGTAACTATTAGTTATATTGTAGCTTTCTTACTGCTAGATTTAGAGTTGGGCGGTAGCCATCAAAACCAGCGTTAGAGGCTCCTAATGCTGTTTTTTCCGCCCTTTGGTATTTGGAGTCAGTCATTAAAGGGTCTAACGCTCACTTTACAGCCGCGACTTTTCCATACCGCAGATCCCCCTACGCCATTTGCATATCCTATCTTTTTAATGGGATCTTTCTAACGCCGGTATTTAGAGTCGTGGCTGAAGTGAGCGTTAGAAATCTAATGACAAAACTCCAGCCCCAGAAAAAAGTTTCTGGGCTAACGACCGGTTTATAAAGCTCTTAACTACTGTGCTCTAAAGTACACTAACACCCATAAACTACCTATGTACCCCTAAACCGAAGCCCCCCCACACCGCCGCCACTCTATTAAATTTTTCTAACCCCTAATCTGCCGCTCCGTACACCGCCGCCAGCTACATTATCCCTATGTACCCCTAATCTGCTGCCCCTAACATCGCCGACACCTACATAATATTTATTAACCCCTAATCTGCCCCCCCAACGTTGCCGCTACCTTACCTACACTTATTAACCCCTAATCTGCCGACCGCACCACTACTATAATAAATGTATTAACCCCTAATCCGCCTCACACCCGCCTCAATAACCCTATAATAAATAGTATTAACCCCTAATCTGCCCTCCCTAACATCGCCGACACCTAACTTCAAACATTAACCCCTAATCTGCCGACCGGAGCTCACCGCTATTCTAATATATTTTTTAACCCCTAAAACTAAGTCTAACCCTAACACTAACACCCCCCTAAGTTAAATATAATTTTTATCTAACTAAATAAATTAACTATTATTAAATAAATTAATCCTATTTAAAACTAAATACTTGCAAGAATCTGTAGGAGCAGAAAAAAGAGAGGCGCCTTATGGGACAGTATCGTGGTGTAACGGCAGAGACAGGAGACAGCACACACAGAGAGTCAGGGTACTCACAAAGATTTTGGCATAAACGTATGCCACACTAGACAGGATGGAACCTTAGTCGTCTGCCAGACGGTCCAATGGGAGGATATATCCGGCACTCCAGGGTCCAATCCGCAGCAGCGGGAAGTCAAAGCGTCAAAGGAACACAACGTCTGTGATAGGACCAATAGCTAAGAGCTCTTAGTGTGAAAGGCAGGTAACCAGACCAACCAATTAACGATATGCAAAGAGCGGGGATATCGTAAAACCAATTTTATTTAAAATTCATTTAAAATCACTGTTAAAACACTGGTAAATAGTAAATAGAAACAGCAACGCGTTTCTCGACCTTCCGGTCGTTTCATCAGGCTGATATTATAGTTGATAACTCCGCTCTATTTAACATGAGAGTCGTCCAATCACAGACTGGTCTGTTGTCCACACCCTTCATGGGGCCAATCATAAATTACGATTGACGTCTGTAGTGACAATTGCACCTGCTCTATGATAAGAGATGAAGAATGTGGAAACATTGCCGACTGTAATATATATACATGACAATCAAATATTACATATAAGACATTTGAATTTAACTTAAAAATAAGCACAAAATCAGAGTCACATACAGTTCATATATACTTCATAAAATAATAACCTTAAATAGTGCCTAAATTAAATAGTTAGTTCTAACATCATATTTACAATTTTGACTAGAGCCATATGATTCAATCACGAGCAGAGCTGTGTCTGCACTTCTCAATTAGCAAACGGAGGTCTATAGTGACATGAGAGGTATCATTCTACTAAATGAATATAATGATAAAATATAATCCATAAGACATGCAGAGACAGCACTGGCTATACG
Source organism: Bombina bombina (assembly GCF_027579735.1). Lineage (NCBI taxonomy): Eukaryota > Metazoa > Chordata > Amphibia > Anura > Bombinatoridae > Bombina > Bombina bombina. Next base: position 633,078,361 of record NC_069504.1, read on the forward strand.
AAGCACACACAAAAAAAAAGGGGGGGGTATGTGCCCATAAGATGGGAAAATGTCTAATTCATGTCACTAGCAAATATACATTAACGGTCTATAATGGTTTAAACAATAGAATGTAACTAGTGGCTGTATACTTATAAAGATAACAGTTATTCCTCTAAAGATAACAGTTATTCCTCGGCCGTGCAGCGTAAATTAAATTAGGTTAGTGCCAATAAACATTTTGGAAATGGGGAGGCTACACATATTTTAGAGGGACCATATATTCTGACAGATAGATATCAATGTGTATTTAAATGTAGATCATCTTATATTTAGATCAGGATAATGTGAATCAAAAAGCTGACTGAATATTCAATCATGATAATTAGAATCATAAAATTGTTATCAAGAAGACCAGTTAATAAGAGGCTATAAACAAACAACTCCAGAGGAACAAAGTACAACAGGCTCAGGCAGAGGGACTTAAGGATCAGACCTCTAAGAGAAGGCCGCCAGATCGACACATAAATTAAGACCGTCTGGATGCATGCTTTTCAGCAAGTGGATCCAATAGGTCTCCCTCTGTCTGAGCCTGAAAAACCGATTGTATAGATGGGATTTGGGAATAAATTCATTGGGAATCACAGAATAGCAATTCAGATCTCCCCTATGTACATCATTACAATGTCTTGAGACACTATGGAGTCTGAAGTTCTTCTTCATATTCCGATAGTGTTCAGACCATCTAGTACTGAGGTGTCTACAGGTATGCCCTACGTATTGAGCGTATTGAGCCCCACAGACACAAGTGAGTAGATAAACTACATAAGTGGAAGCGCAGGAGGCATGACCAATTATGGTATAGGATTTGTTAGTGACACTAGACCTAAAGGTTTTCCGCTGATCACCAATAAAAATGCACATCTTGCAACGGACTCGTCTACATTTAAATGACCCATGTCGCAAATTACTAATGTTAGCACCAGGATATGACTGTCTATGTTTAACAATCTTACTCGGAGCCAACATTGTTTTGAGAGTCGGAGCCCTTCTATACACTATTCTAGGTTTGTCATCCAAAGTTTTTTTCAAAATAGGGTCTTTAAGCAGAATTTTCCAATGTCGTGTAACGATCTCTCTAATTAAATTGTGATTATGGTTGAATTGAGTGATGAACAAAGGATCTTTATGAAAGATACTATTATTCATAGGTTCCAGTTGTGCATTAGGACCAGTGAAGTATTTGTCCCTATTATCATTTTTGGCTCTCAGAAAGCCATTTTCTATAATAGTGTCAGGGTAATGTTTTTCCCTAAAGCGTTCCTTTAGGATAAGACTCTGAGATTCGTAGTCGGCCATAGAACTACAATTTCGGCGTACCCTTTTAAACTGGCCATAAGGAACGTTTAATTTCCAAGGGTGGTAGTGACAACACTTGAAGTCAAGGTAGCTGTTGCAATCAACTGCTTTAAAGAAGGTAGTACTAGTCACTTTACCCTCAGTAAAGCAGAGATTTAGATCTAGGTACACTATTGATTGTCTCTCAATGGAGCTAATGAACACCAAACCTCTATTGTTAGAGTTTAAATGTTCCACAAATGATTCAGCGGTAGAGGGTTCACCCTTTCCAAATAAAGATGAGGTCATCTATATACCTACCAAAGTATACCAGGTTCGACCCGTAGGCTGAGTCATAGATGTAGCATTGTTCAAAAGAACCCATGAACAGTTTCGCATAACTAGGGGCAAACCTGGTACCCATGGCAGTGCCCTTTGTTTGAATATAAAATTAATCTTGAAAAACAAAATAATTATGTCTCAAGATGAAAGCAATGAGATCTAAAAGAAACTCTCTTTGGGTCTGTGGTAGATAGATATCTTGTTCTAAATATTCAGATACTGCCCGTAGGCCCAAGTCATGAGGAATGTTGGAGTACAGGGCCTGAACATCGCAGGTAACCCAAATCAAATCAGATGAAATACAATATGATTCCAATTTTTTAAGGAGATCAGCTGAATCTCGAATATAAGATTCTAAACCTAAGACATACTTCTGCAAGAAGTAGTCTACATATGATGACACATTATCAGTCAAATTGCCGATCCCTGCTATTATCGGTCGTCCAGGTGGACACAGACGGTTCTTGTGGACCTTTGGAAGATGGTAATAAAAGGCCTGATTAGGTTCGATAGGGACCAAATAGTCTTTCTCTTTCTTCAAGAGTATGCCTTTATCGAAAGCTGATGCTATAATTTGTTTTAGTATAGATTTAAACTCCACAGTCGGGTCTGAGCACAATTTCTTATAATAGGAAGTGTCATGTAAGATTTTCCTGGCTTCCGATAGATAATCAGCTAAATCCTGAAGGACCACTCCATCACCCTTGTCGGCCTGTCTTATTACCAAAGATTTATTGTTTTTTAAGTTATTCAATGCTCGTTTTTCATTAGGAAATAAATTATCCTTTTTTGGGATCTTTTTTGGTATTCTCTCAAAATCATCACTCACTAATTGTCTGAAAATCTCAATATGTGAGTTGTTACTGAGCTGTGGCATGAAACTAGACTTGTTTTTGAAAGGTGTATGTATAAAACCATCACATAAGTGGTCTTTCAAGGCATCTGGGTCATATGTGGGGATTACTTCATGTCTAAGTCTATCATCCATAGAGTTTGTAAGAATCGGCCTCATCATATCATTTTTTAAGGTTTTTTCAGCAAAGTATTTTTGCATAGATAGCTTTTGCGTAAATTGATTTAAATCGACAAAAAGTGAGAACGAGTTATGTTTGTTAGTAGGGCAATATGAAAGGCCTTTGCCCAGAACCCATATCTCATCATTTGTCAAATTATGTGAGGATAGATTATAAATGCCTCTTTTCAAGGTCTGTAATCGTGCCTCTTTGATGGCTGTACCTCTTCCTCTGTGCCATCGTTTCCGTGAGGTCTTTTGCCTTTTTGTGGGGCCGTGAGAGAAATCACAGGTTCTAGGTAACTGGAAATTGTTTTTTGTTTCCACGCTGGTTGTCTGGGGCCTGATTCTAAAATATGAGATGAGTTATTAGAGGATGGTCCTGCCTAATCATAACTTGGGCCTGGATTAGAATTAGAATGGCGAGTTGTTTCAACCCTGTATTGTTCATTATTTGTGCTTGTTTGTGGTCTATTATTAGGAAACCGGCGGCCATTCTCATTGTTGGCCGTTGGTCTATCATGAGTGTATTGACCATTAGAAAAGGGTACTTCTCTATAAGACCCTGTATCGTGACTCCTAGAGAAATGGCCTCTAGATTTATCATAGTTGTTAGAAGAATAGTATTCACCATTTTGAATATGATGATAATTCCTAGGACCATTTGACTTAAAATTCCTAGAGACATCATTTGGAGTATGTGGCCTAGAGTGATGATAATCGTCAAAATGATTTCTAGCACCTGAGTAATCATTGTGGTTTTGTCTGTTGGATGGATAAGTCCGATTAGGAAATTCCCTTTTATAATGTTGGAAAAAATGTCTAGGAGAGTCTTGATGATAGTTATTTCTTCTATCAAAGCCCTCATGATATCTAGGAGAATAGTGTCTAGAGTCATTGTAGGAACTACCACCATTCTCCCTATAATGGTAAGAATTTTGGGCAGGAGGCCTATAGTTATTTCTGTTTTGATGTGGGGCAATGTTCTTATTTTTGTCTTTATTTTTCGAGTAATTGACTTCTGTCCAGTCAGGGTTAATATTATTGCAGTCCTCTATCAAAGGAGTTTTGGGGTAGTCTGCACTTTGTTGGATATCCGAATCAGAACCCATCTGTGGGTATGTTGAATCAGATTTCTTGTCTTTATTTTTGTTACAGGTATATTTGGCCTTTCTGATAATCATCATCATCTCTCAACAATTTTCTATTTTTAATGGCCATTAATTCTTTTTGGAAACATTCTGTTTTTTCCAAGACCATGGAATTCAATTCATCATACAATGCCGAGTTTTTAAATTTCTCCAAACTATTTTGAATGGAATTTATTTCTTTGGATGCATGTTCAACCAAAGTTTTTCTATGTGATATAAGAATATTAATAAAGGTAGCAGAGCAGACATGCATAGCTTCTTCCCATTTAGTATTGAGGGCCATGTTGTCTTTAAATGAACAATTTTTATGTAGTCTAAGCCCACATGGTATTTGTTTTTTATCTAAATATTTCTGCAGCATCTCAGCATCCAACCAATGCCTGCACTCGACATTGATTGAATCTTCTAGTTTAGCAAATAATGCATGTATAGATAAATTCTCTATGCTGTTTTCTACATTTGTTGTTGTGGGACAAGTAGACTCTATATGTGATACTAGCATAAGCCTTTTGTTTGTCCTTTCACTTACAGATAACATTATTGTAATTTATATCAATATATATTAGTTTGTAAGGTCTGAATCTGTTATAAATATATCAACAGTATGTATCAGTCGTGTAAAAGTGAATCTTATAGATAAAGTGATAAATACTTACCTGTAAAATAAACCCTAATATAGCTACAATATAAATTATAATTATATTGTAGCTATTTTAGGATTAATATTTATTTTACAGGCAACTTTGTAATTATTTTAACCAGGTACAATAGCTATTAAATAGTTCATAACTATTTAATAGTTACCTAGTTAAAATAATTACAAAATTACCTGTAAAATAAATCCTAACCTAAGTTATAATTAAACCTAACACTACACTAGCAATAAATACATTAAATAAAATACCTACAATTATCTACAATTAAACCTAACACTACACTATCAATAAATTAATTAAATAAAATACCTACAATTATCTACAATTAAACCTAACACTACACTATCAATAAATTAATTAAATACAATACCTACAAATAAATACAATTAAATAAACTAACTAAAGTACAAAAAATAAAAAAGAACTAAGTTACAAAAAATAAAAAAATATTTACAAACATTAGAAAAATATTACAACAATTTTAAACTAATTACACCTACTCTAAGCCCCCTAATAAAATAACAAAGCCCCCCAAAATAAAAAATTCCCTACCCTATTCTAAATTAAAAAAGTTCAAAGCTCTTTTACCTTACCAGCCCTGAAAAGGGCCCTTTGCGGGGCATGCCCCAAAGAATTCAGCTCTTTTGCCTGTAAAAAAAAACATACAATACCCCCCCCCACATTACAACCCACCACCCACATACCCCTAATCTAACCCAAACCCCCCTTAAATAAACATAAAACTAAGCCCCTGAAGATCTCCCTACCTTGTCTTTACCTCACCGGGTTCAGCGATCGGTCCAGAAGAGGGTCCGAAGTCTTGATCCAAGCGGCGGCTGAAGAACTCCATCATCGGGCTGAAGTCGGAAGTCCATCATCGGGATGAAGTCTTCTATCAAGCCGCATCTTCAATCTTCTTTCTTCCGGAGCGGAGCGGAGCCATCTTCTTCCCAGCCGACGCGGATCCAACCTCTTCAAGCGATGCCTACTCGCCGAATGATGGTTCCTTTAAATGATGTCATCCAAGATGGTGTCCCTCGAATTCCGATTGGCTGATAGGATTCTATCAGCCAATCGGAATTAAGGTAGGAATATTCTGATTGGCTGATGGAATCAGCCAATCAGATTCAAGTTCAATCCGATTGGCTGATCCAATCATCCAATCAGATTGAGCTTGCATTCTATTGGCTGTTCCGATCAGCCAATAGAATGCGAGCTCAATCTGATTGGCTGATTGGATCAGCCAATCGGATGGAACTTGATTCTGATTGGCTGATTCCATCAGCCAATCAGAATATTCCTACCTTAATTCTGATTGGCTGATAGAATCCTATCAGCCAATCGGAATTCGAGGGACGCCATCTTGGATGACATCATTTAAAGGAACCGTCATTCGGCAAGTAGGCGTCGCTTGAAGAGGTTGGATCCGCGTCGGCTGGGAAGAAGATGGCTCTGCTCCGGAAGAAAGAAGATTGAAGATGCGGCTTGATAGAAGACTTCATTCCGATGATGGACTTCCGACTTCAGCCCGATGATGGAGTTCTTCAGCGACCGCTTGGATCAAGACTTCGGACCCTCTTCTGGAGCGATCGGTGAACCTGGCATGGTGAAGATAAGGTAGGAAGATCTTCAGGGGCTTAGTGTTAGGTTTATTTAAGGGGGGTTTGGGTTAGATTAGGGGTATGTGGGTGGTGGGTTGTAATGTTGGGGGGGTATTGTATGTTTTTTTTTATAGGCAAAAGAGCTGAATTATTTGGGGCATGCCCCACAAAAGGTCCTTTTAAGGGCTGGTAAGGTAAAAGAGCTTTGAACTTTTTTAATTTAGAATAGGGTAGGGCATTTTTTTATTTTGGGGGGCTTTGTTATTTTATTAGGGGGCTTAGAGTAGGTGTAATTAGTTTACAATTGTTGTAATATTTTTCTAATGTTTGTAAATATTTTTTTATTTTTTGTAACTTAGTTCTTTTTTTTTTTTAACTTTAGTTAGTTTATTTAATTGTAGTTATTTGTAGGTATTGTATTTAATTAATTTATTGATAGTGTAGTGTTAGGTTTAATTGTAGATAAATGTAGGTATTTTATTTAATTAATTTATTGATAGTGTAGTGTTAGGTTTAATTGTAACTTAGGTTAGGATTTATTTTACAGGTAATTTTGTAATTATGTTAACTAGGTAACTATTAAATAGTTATTAACTATTTAATAACTATTGTACCTGATTAATATAATTACAAAGTTGCCTGTAAAATAAATATTAATCCTAAAATAGCTACAATATAATTATAATTTATATTGTAGCTATATTAGAGTTTATTTTACAGGTAAGTATTTAGCTTTAAATAGGAATAATTTATTTAATAAGAGTTTATTTATTTCGTTAGATTTAAATTATATTTAATTTAGGGGGGTGTTAGGGTTTGGGTTAGACTTAGCTTTAGGGGTTAAAAAATTTATTAGAATAGCGGTGAGCTCCGGTCGGCAGATTAGGGGTTAATGTTTGAAGTTAGGTGTCGGCGATGTTAGGGAGGGCAGATTAGGGATTAATACTATTTATTATAGGGTTATTGAGGCGGGAGTGAGGCGGATTAGGGGTTAATACATTTATTATAGTAGCGGTGCGGTTCGGTCGGCAGATTAGGGGTTAATTATTGTAGGTAGGTGGAGGCGACATTGTGGGGGGCAGATTTGGGGTTAATAAATATAATATAGGGGTCAGCGGTGTTAGGGGCAGCAGATTAGGGGTACATAGGGATAATGTAGGTAGCGGCGGTTTACGGAGCGGCAGATTAGGGGTTAAAAAAAATATGCAGGTGTCAGCGATAGCGGGGGCGGCAGAATAGGGGTTAATACGTTTAAGGTTAGGGGTGTTTAGACTCGGGGTACATGTTAGAGTGTTAGGTGCAGACGTAGGAAGTGTTTCCCCATAGAAAACAATGGGGCTGCGTTAGGAGCTGAATGCTGCTTTTTTGCAGGTGTTAGGTTTTTTTTCAGCTCAAATGGTCCCATTGTTTTCTATGGGGGAATCGTGCACGAGTACGTTTTTGAAGCTGGCCGCGTCTCTAAGCACTCAATTTAGAGTTGCAGTGGGTTAATTTATGCTCTACGCTCCCTTTTTGGAGCCTAACGCACTGAAAACGCAGCCCTTCTGTGAACTCTAAATACCAGCGGTATTTAAAAGGTGTGGGGGGAAAAAAGCATGCGTAGCTAACGCACCCCTTTGGCCGCAGAACTCTAAATCTAGCCGTTAGGGTTTATTTTATAGGTAAATATTTAGTTTTAAATAGGAATAATTTAGTTAATTGTAGTTATTTTATTTAGATTTGTTTAAATTATATTTAAGTTAGGGGGGGTTAAGGTTTTTAATATAGTGGCAGCGACATTGGGGGTGGTAGATTAGGGGTTAATAAGTGTAGGTAGGTGGCGGCGACATTGGTGCGGCAGATTTGGGGTTAATAAATATAATGTAGGTGTCGGCGGTGTTGGGGGCAGCAGATTAGGGGTTAATAAGTATAATGTAGGTGGCGGCGGAGTCCGGAGCGGCAGATTAGGGGTTTATAATATAATGTATGTGTCGGCGATGTTGGGGCCAGCAGATTAGGGGTTAATAAGTGTAAAATTAGGGGTGTTTAGACTCGGGGTTCATGTTAGGGTGTAGACATAAAAAGTATTTCCCCATAGGAATCAATGGAGCTGCGTTAAGAGCTGAACGCTGCTTTTTTGCAGTGTTAGGTTTTTTTTCAGCCGGCTCTCCCCCATTGATTCCTATGGGGAAGTCGTGCATGAGCACGCTTTGCCAGCTCACCGCTACCGTAAGCAGCGCTGGTATTGAGGTGAGATGTGGAGCAAAATTTAGCTCTCCGCTCACTTTTCTGCGGCTAACGCCGGGTTTGTAAAAACCCGTAATACCAGCGCTGTCTGTAAGTGAACGGTGAGGGAAAACTGCTCGTTAGCACCGCACCCCTGTTAACACAAAACTCGTAATCTAGGTTTAAGTGTTTTTCTTTTAGAGATAATTCCTCTCCGTCTATCAGGAGAGTGTTGCTGTATCCCTTACTGCTGGCATTCTGCCTCTTAATGCCTAACTGGAGATTTTTAGTAGCACCTGCTCTCAATTACCACATGCAGGTGAGTAGCTAGCTGGATGAGATGGAATTTCTGGACTGGACTTTTTCACATGATGTGCTGGCTTTTTGTGGTAAACGAACACAACTATTGGTTGTCAGACCATACCCTGCACTGTAACACTTTTGGGAGAATATAGACACCTTCCAATACTATGACTTGGGGGTTCTGTCATATATATATATAAAATCTGAATAGGAATAAGCACTCACTGGATTTCAAAACAACAAATATTTATTTGGCAGTGACGTTTCGGGGCATTCACCCCTTCCTCAGACAACCCAAAATGTGAAACAAGCAAAGTTAAATAATGACTCAAACCCCTCCCTCATCAAATTTCAGCCAATCAAAATACATCAAATGCAATCAATAGGGGATGTATGTTAAACAAACACAATTACATTTCTGTATAATATCAATAAAGTGTATGCTTTTACAAAGCCCATGTGTGATATAACCATATATAGTGTATTGTATTAAGGTGTCAGTGACAGTGAAGTGGACGGCTGTGGAGTATGCCAACAGATAGTGCAAAATACATCTGCCCTCTTGTAATACATTCTATGATCAAAAACTAGGGAGTATACTAGACATGTTGTTACCAAGAAAAGTAGCTTATTTATACCGCATGTAAACTGCTTAGAAACATTTATTCGCTTAGCTGTAAGGCAACTTACTGTGCATCAACAGCATATAAAACTTCATAGGAGATGGATACTCCGCCATTAGTTATCACGCTAGCCACCACATGGTCGAAGGGGGCGTGTCAGCATCCGGGTTAGCATCTTGACCCGCTACTGAAAATCCAAGCCCTAAGCGGTGTTATGCGTTTCCATAGCAACCTATCGTGGCGTCATCAACCACACCAGACCGAGGCTATGCAACGTAAGTCTGTAACAGGTCACCATGGCAACCCAGCAAACAATGTCACAATATAGACATAGCTAGTGTCATAATAGGATTGAATAGTATATCACTTAACAAAAACATGCTGATGTGACCACCAGATATGTGGTTAATTATAAACTAGCGCATTGGGAATTATCCAGTGATAAAAATAACAGCGGTTATGGGGATTAAAGCTCACTGGTGTATAATATACTAAAAGAAAATCTCTAAGACTATACTGGGTGTAATCAAATCTTCTTAAGGGGATCAAAGATTGAGGGATCTGTAGCCATCAATTATTCAAACAAACTCTAACACGAGTCTAAATTATGAGTCGTGTATTCTAATGTTACACAGGCTAAAATATAAATTAACTGTTGGATCAAAAAGGTCCTGTTCTAGACATACCGACTTGCTCACGGTATAATGGCTGGGTCTAAGATTACTGTCGAAATGGACATTCATGGAGTGTATTGGGGATGCTCTGAATCCTGTAATTTCTATAGTTTTTTTAATGGGGGTCTAAGCCTATAGACTAGTGAGATATCCAGGACACCACATATATCTAAATCAACTCAAGGCCAGATTAACTAACTGGGTGCACTAATTGTTAAAAGCCTGACAGTATGGTAATATATCGTTAAAGTCCTACCTGAGAATGGAACTTCGTGTCTCCCAGGGAGACACGAAGTTCCATTCTCAGGTAGGACTTTAACGATATATTACCATACTGTCAGGCTTTTAACAATTAGTGCACCCAGTTAGTTAATCTGGCCTTGAGTTGATTTAGATATATGTGGTGTCCTGGATATCTCACTAGTCTATAGGCTTAGACCCCCATTAAAAAACTATAGAAATTACAGGATTCAGAGCATCCCTAATACACTCCATGAATGTCCATTTCGACAGTAATCTTAGACCCAGCCATTATACCGTGAGCAAGTCGGTATGTCTAGAACAGGACCTTTTTGATCCAACAGTTAATTTATATTTTAGCCTGTGTAACATTAGAATACACGACTCATAATTTAGACTCGTGTTAGAGTTTGTTTGAATAATTGATGGCTACAGATCCCTCAATCTTTGATCCCCTTAAGAAGATTTGATTACACCCAGTATAGTCTTAGAGATTTTCTTTTAGTATATTATACACCAGTGAGCTTTAATCCCCATAACCGCTGTTATTTTTTTTTTTTTTTTTTTTTTTTTTTTTTTTAAGTTTTACATTTTTTCTTTATTAAGAACAAAAAGTACATACAGTTAGATAACCAAAGAAAGAAATTACTTTCCACAAGTACATCAAAACAATTACATAGCATTAACATATAACAATTAGGCGTATTGCAGAGTTATATACATCCATATATATTGTAAGCAATATTTGTGCATCTATTCAGTCAATGCGGAGTGTCTACAATGTACCTAGAAGTCACGGATAGCGGAGTATAACTCCAGAGTCGTAATGATAAGGTTGAAGTGACAGTTATAACCACGTTTCTCAATTACTTTGTCAGTCTGTATTTTAACATGGTCATTCAGTGGCATTGGGAGTAAGGGGTAGGTTATAGGGTAAGTAGGGAGGGAGTCATCACATGGGAGGGGGTGGGGAAGTTCAGGTGAGAAGAGGTGAGGAGAGGGGAAGGGGTTAGGGTAAAGAACGCGGTAGTGGAGATGGAGACATGAAGAAAGTGAGTGGGGGAGAGAGGGGAGAGGAAAAAGAGAAAAAAAAAAAAAAAAAAGGGGTAAAACTACTTGTGCGCGATATCTCCTGACCCAACTGCCTAGGGAGAGGGAAAGCGATACGGGAGTCCATATGGGTCTACTGGATCTGAATCCAGTCACCCCAAATTGCCCAGTAAACTTCCATTCGCTCTAACGAGCTATATGCAAATTTTTCCATGTTGGCTAAGTATTGTATTACCTCACAGACTTCCGAAATCGTGGGTGAGGTAACCTGTTTCCAGGCTCTAGCAATGTAAAGTTTGGTGGCTGCCATCACATAGATCACCAGTTGCTTGCTACATTTGGGGAGAGTTTTATCCATGATGTGGAAGAGTGCCACCCTTGGCGTTAGCTGTATAGTCAGATTCATAGAATGCAAGAGTGTCTCAACATCTTTCCATAGGTCCTTTATTTTAGGACATGACCACCATATATGAGAATTGGAGCCTACCCTTCCGCACGATCTCCAGCAATCGGGAGATACATTAGGAAACATTCTCGACAGTTTGGTGGGCACTCTGTACCATTGTAGCATTAGTTTCATGTAACTTTCGAAGATCGTTATACAATGGATCGTTTTTTTTGTCAATTCGATCGCTGCTTTCAGCTCCATATCTGATATGATTAAAGCCAACTCCTTGCACCACATTTTGATTTGGCTTGGGAGGCCCTCTGAGTGATCTTGTAGCATGGCTTTGTAGTGGAATGTGAGGGGTTTCCACGTCCCCATCTCAAGCAGCCATCTTTCTTCCCATTTAGAATGGGGTCTGAGAGTCTGAGTGCCAAATTTCCAGGAGCGAAGTAAGCTGAGTACCCTGCAGCACTCAAAGTAGAGCCATAAAGGAGAACCGCTTAGTAAGTCGAGTACTTGATGGACTGTCATAAGTTTACCGTTTGAAAACAGATGTTCCACCATGTCTATGTTGTGTTGTATCCAAAACTCAAGATGGATATTCGGTAGGTCCCAGAGAAGACCCCTTATCTGGTGAATCGGTGAGGGATGTGGGGCAATCTCCTTATGATGTCTAAGTTCATGCCACATTTTAATATTTTGTTGTACTATGGGGTTAGGAACCCTATCTACCAGCTGCTTGTGTTCATGAACCCAGAGAATACTTGGTAAGTCTAGGCCTTCAGGTAGGTGTAGTTCCTCTATTTTGAACCATTTCGGTTCCTCTCTAGTCGGGCCCCAAGCCGTGATCTGTGATAGCCTAGCGGCTTCATAGTAAAGGAATATATTTGGAAAAGCTACTCCACCTTTAGAGAACTCTCTCTGCATGGTTTTGTAGCCAATCCTAGGCATCTTTTTCCCCCATACATACTTAGAGAAAATTCGGTGAATTTGTTGTAATGTGCCATGCGGGATGTTCAATGGGAGACATCGGAATAGGTACAGCGCTTTAGGAAGCAGTGACATTTTCACCGTGGCGATGCGGCCCATCCAAGAGATTTCTCTGAAATCCCATCTGTGTGTTAAGGATCGTAACTCAATGATGAGGGCGTCAAAGTTTAAAGAGAGGATGACGTCTAAGTCTGCACTTAAGTGAACACCTAGATGTTTGAGGGACGTTGTAGACCAGTGAAAGTCATACGTTTCACGTAGGCTCAGGAGTTGGTCTTCGGGCAAGTTAATACTGTATGCCTCTGTTTTTGAGACGTTTATCTTGTAATAGCTCAGAAGGCTAAACTGTTCTAGGGCAGTGAAAACTGCCGGGACTGAACTTTGGGGGTTTGTGAGAAAGAGAGTAACGTCGTCCGCATACAGAGCAATCTTTTCCTGACTAGTGCTTACTGGTAATCCCTCAATAACAGGCGACATCCGAATCAGTTCTGCCAATGGTTCCATGACCAGGGCAAATAGCAAGGGGGATAATGGACAGCCTTGCCTGGTACCATTAGAAATATTGAAGGGAGGAGAGCAGAAGCCCAACCCTCTTACTCTGGCACTTGGATTAGAGTACAAGACTTTGATCATGGTTATGGCTTCGGGTGGGAAGTCAAACGTGTCTAAGACTCTCCACATATACTCCCATCTGACCCTGTCAAACGCTTTTTCAGCGTCTAGTGACAGGGCCAGAAGGGGGACAGCTCGTCTCTTCGCCTCGGAAAAGACGGAAATCAGTCGTCTCGTATTGTCCGGGCCCTGCCAGCCGTTCACGAATCCGACCTGGTCTGTGTTGATTAATCCCGGCAGCAGGGGAGATAGCCTTTCCGCGAGAATTTTAGAATATAATTTTGTGTCTACATTAATAAGTGAAATGGGACGGAAATTGCCACAAAGGGTCGGGTCTTTACCCGGCTTTGGGATCGCAACTATAGTTGCTTCAAGATATTCTTGTAGTATCTGTCCTTCAGTTCTGATTTCGTTATACGCTTGACAGAGTACAGGTTTGAGTTGCGTTTGTAATTTTTTGTACAATTGCCCCGGAAACCCATCCGGGCCCGGGGCTTTATCAGTCTTCAACTGTTTAATTGCTATTCCAAGTTCCATTTCGGTAATAGGTTCAGTTAGCTTAACCTTGTCTTCCTCTGAGAGTTTGGGTAGGCCTAGTTTCTGTAAGAAGGAGGAGATGTCCGGAGGAGACATCACTTTGGGTGTCTCATGAGAGTTGATGTTGTACAGGCGTTCATAAAAGTCGGCAAAAGCCTTTCCTATGTCTTCAGGGGCATGTACTTTTTGTCCTTCAAGGACGAGGTATGGTATTCGGGAGCTAGCTAGTTTCTGCTTCAGTTTATTTGCAAGCATCGAGCCTGCTTTGTTGCTTTTTGAGTACATAACCATTTTGAATCTTGAAAGGGCTCTCTTAAATTTTTCCACTTCCAGGTTTTTAATCTGTGATTTCAAATTCAAAATCTCAGTGGATAGGCTAGCTGTAGGCATTAGTTTGTTTTGCCTTTCTTTCGCCCGTAGGTCGCAAGTGAGCTTGCCTAGTGGGGCCCCCCATTTTTTTTGATATTCGATGCCTTTGCAATACAAAATCCCCTGATGTACGCCTTTAATGCTGCCCACCTGATTTGGTGCGAAGTCTGATTGGGTCTGTTAGTGTCTAAGAATTCCTCGACCTTGTCGACCAATTCTGTGACAAAAGAGATGTCCTCCCAGAGAAACCTCGGGAGCCTCCATGACGGTCTAGCCAGTACGGATCTCTCAATGTCGATGGACATTGTAACAGCGTCATGATCTGACCATGGACAGCTGCATATACTAGAGTTTGTGATGTTGTTCATAGACCAGGAGTCGACAAAGAAGTAGTCCAATCTCGAGTATGACCGGTGAGGGGGAGAAAAATACGTGTAATCTCATGAGTCTGGGTGACATGCCCTCCACACATCATAGAGCTCAGACTGGTATATCAGGTTTTGAAATTTAGGAGCTGTAGACCTAGAGTAGTTGTCTAAAACTCTATCTTTCGGGAGTTTTTTGTCCGTATGGGGGTCCCAGACTAGATTAAAATCTCCTCCTAAAATTAATGTGCCTTGCTTCAGGCCATCGATAAGATGCAGCATTGTGCGGAGGAAGGTTATCTGACCTTGGTTAGGGGCATACAAGTTTACTAGAGTGAAGAGGTGTGAATTCAGTCTGCAAACCACCAAAAGAAACCTCCCTTCTGGATCCATTTCTATATGTTGTGGTTGAAATGCAACTCTTGCACTGATGCAAATTGAGACACCTCTGGTTTTTTCATGGTAGGTCGAATTAAGGACCACCGGAAAGTGTCTAGATTTCAATACTGGAGTATTAGTTGAAGACCAATGCGTCTCCTGAAGGAAGGAAACATCACACTGGAGCTTCCTTAAGTAAGTTTGTACCATGCTTCGCTTCTCTGGCGAGTTAAGTCCCTTCGTGTTGAGGGAGACAAATTTAAGACCAGGGTTCATCGCGAGAAAAAAAAAAAAAAAAAAAAAAAGGGGGGGGGGGGGCATCTAAAGGGTGAGGGAGGAGGAAGAAGGGAGGTTAAATAGCCGTTGTTAGTAGTCTGAGAGCAGTAATGAGTGTGGGCTGGTGGTTAACGTCTGCTTATAAGTTATGAAAATATGAAAAGTAGGTCACTTAGTGAGTGCGATTGAATCTGTGTTCTTGTGCTTACTTTCGGTAAGCTATGGTGTTACCCTTGGGGGGGGTGGAGAGATACAGTCCTACGACTGCATTAACCGATGTCCAAAAGAGTAAGAAAAAAGAGAGAGAAAAACTGAAAATCGGGGAGAGGAGAGAGGAGATGGGGTTTGGGCCGAGGCAAAGTCTGTAAGCGGGGGGGGGGGGGGGGGGGGAGGGGGAAGGAGAAACAGTAATGTGCATCGCTTCCCTGATGAGCAGGGTCAATTCTATGTATATTTATCGAGGTGTAACTGTATAAATTAGCATCATTCTATAGGTCATGAGGAAAGAAGAAAAGGTGGTCCTGTATAGGGTTTAACCGTAAATGATTAAGAGTGCAGATGTCAAGGAGAGAAAAATGAGATATTAATGGTTCAGTGTGCTGTCCTGATGGTCATGTAAAAACTTTATCTGATCAAAACAATATCTTTCAATCATAAATGCGAGAGGAATTGGTGAAGGATCACAGTAATCATAATAGCTTCACTCTGTGTAATTAGAACCTACCAACTATATTTTAGCACATAATGGTATCTTTATTGCCTAGGTTAGGTGTTTCTGTTCTGATCTAACATCTGGTATGGGTCATAGTAGCTTCACTCTGTATAACCAAAGCCTGCCAACTACATTTAAATGCATAATGGCATCTTAATTGCCAAGGTCAGGTGTTTCTATTCTGATCTCGCATCTTTTATGCGGGTATCTATTGATATTTAGGCTAATCTATACTCACAGGTGCAAAACTAATATATCTTAATTAAT
This sequence comes from Bombina bombina, assembly GCF_027579735.1. Classification (NCBI taxonomy): domain Eukaryota; kingdom Metazoa; phylum Chordata; class Amphibia; order Anura; family Bombinatoridae; genus Bombina; species Bombina bombina. Next base: position 633,094,429 of record NC_069504.1, read on the forward strand.
AATTAACTCATATAAACAATAGAGAACTAGAGGGGAGCTAGTAAAGCCTTTTTGTCAAATATGCTTAGGACTTGTCTTATAGCAGTTACTTTAGGACTCAATAAGTTATGCCTTATCAAGCGAGACTCTCCGACTGAGGTTAACAGGCTCTAGTCATGTGGTGAAACATATCCTTCCTATCACATCCATCTTAACATACCCATTCGCATGTTCAACGGCTTATGTGTCTCTATTAGTACCTAGTGGGTGTATGCTAGGTTTGAATATAATTGTAGGGTACTATGGGCTGAGAGCTATTAAAGCAAGTATGAGTGTCTAGGGAATAGGGTGCGGCAGTTGAGGTCCTGGGAAATGATACGTACTTTGGAACAAAGATAGTAATGTTTTATCTCTTGTAGAGACTGTTAGGTTGGTCAGGAATTACCTGTTTCAAATCTCTAGACAAATGTAACATATAATAAACATAGGGCTTGTGAGTTATGATAAACAGTGCATATAATCAGTGTCAAGAGTAGCACATAATAACTGTAAACATTGCAAGAGAAAGAAAAAATTCAAGCATTTTCGTTATCAGCAATAGGACAAAATGGGATAGTCTCTTATTGCGTGTCCATGTCTTTGCAGCATATCCCCATTTATACCTTCCATATAGGATTCATTGAAATTTGCAACAAGTAACAGAGATGATAAAAAATAAACCTAAGCATTGCTAGAAAGGTATGTATTACTCTGACATTTTCACAGTCAAAGCCAAACCAGGAGGATGAATCCTGAGGCAGAAAGTCTCTTATGACAGTACATGTAATCAATATCAAGAGTAACACATAATAACTGTAGACACAGATAAAGAATAAACCTAAGCATTGCAAGAAAGGTATGTATTACTCTGACATTTTCACAGTCAATGCCAAAGCAGGAGGATGAATCCTGAGGCAGAAAGTCTCTTATGACAGTACATGTAATCAATATCAAGAGTAACACATAAGAACTGTAGACACTGCAAACAATAAAAACAATTCTAGCATTTACATTATCAGCAATAGTAAACCTAAGCATTGCAAGAAAGGTATGTAGTACTCAGATATTTTCACAGTTAAAGCCGAGTCAGGAGCATGGTTCCTGAGGTAGAAAGTCTCTTATAATATGTATGTGCCCATGAAACTTATCTTCAATCAGGATCCAATGTCTCTAGTCCTGTAGTTTAACATTCCCCCTTTCATAACAGTTGTACAACTAGGGAGCAAATAAAACGTCCCCCCTGCAAAACAATATAACAAAAAACATTTAGTAGCAAAGGATATACTTATCAGTCTTCATCTCCTGAGGATTCTTCTACCCTATCTGATGATAATTGCTGAGGTGCTAAGTTCTGTCTTTTAGAAGGGGTACTTCTCTGAGTAAGGGGCCTCCATTCAAATGCAGATGGTCTTAGGATAGAGGAGGGGGTAGTGTTGAGTTCCATATCCTGAGGGATAAGGGAGCTATTTTCTCCAAATTGGTTGGGGAACTTGGTCCATCCCTTGAGAAGGAAGAGGCCTTTGTCTGGGGTATCCGCTGTGTAGAATCGTCCATCTTTTTGAATCAGAAGTTTAGTAGGGTATCCCCACCTATATTTAATTCCCATCTGTCTCAATGTCTTTGTCACTTCACGGAATGTGCCTCTCTTTTGCATCGTAAATTGAGACAGATCTGGAAATATTTGTATAGAGGCAAATTTGGCTGGTAGAGTGGGGCGAAGAAACATGGCTCTAAGAATTTGTTCTTTGTATGTGAAGTAGTGGAATCTGGCAATCACATCCCTTGGTTTCTCTGCTGAGACATTCCTCCCCCTGGGGAGTCTGTGCGCTCTGTCTATCAGGGTCTCGTTGGGGAAACCTGGAGGGTGGAGTATTTCACACAGTTCAAGAAGGTATTTGCCAAGATCAGTTGGGGTAATCTCTTCAGGTACACCTCTAAATCTTAAGTTGTTCCTGCGGGAGCGATCTTCCATATCCGCCATCTTGGCTTCAACCGTGTCTAGCATGTCCACTAGAACTTGAGAGTGGTTAGCCAAGTTTCCCTGTTCAACTGTTAAGTCCTCTTGTTTTTTTTCCAGGACATCAATGCGTTCACTAATAACGCCAATATCTCGCCTGAGGTCTGCCGTGGAGCTCTTAATAGCTTTTGTAAGGGAATCTTGGAGAGAATTCATCCTCTGAGTAAGGGTAGTGACAATATCTGAGGCTACAGAGTCAGGGATACTGCTCTCAATGTTAGCAGCTTCGGCCATATCACAGCCGTTCCCTAGCAATTGCTGTGGAGTGTCAGGGTCGGTTGCAGGTTTTCCCAGAGTAGGTTTGACTTTAAAGTGGTCTACCACCGATTTCCTATACTCTGAGGGATTATCGGTTTTTCTTCTAGACCCTTGTGGCATGATAAAGGAAGTGGGGGTTCAGTAGAAGTACTCCAATATGAAATGATATGATTGGGTAGAGATCTCTTAGTTTCTTAGATCATATTCCTTTATGTTCCATTTTATGCCTCGGCCCTAAGGACCCCTGTCTCCTAGTGCATGTTGTGAGCCATGTGGATCGACTAGTTTAAGATTAGAACCGGCATATGGTTGTACTTTACCCAGTGGCGGCCTATAGTGAGAGCCTCCTCAGTTTCAAACAGTTTCAGGGTGAGGAAAAAGCAATTAACAGAGTTAAGCCTTCTACAACCACTGTCTCCCCCCCGGGGATATGCCTCCTATCAGCGAAGTCGGTAAAAGGTTGGGGGGTATGACCCACAGGTACCTCGCTCCTGCAGGAAAGGGTGGGGGGGGGGGACTAGTGAAGAGCAGTTATAATAAGGATAGTGAGTAGTGCCAGGTCCTTATTGTGGTCAGTAGGTACTGAGAATTCTGTTAGTGCAGGCTTCTGAGGGGCTGCAAGTAAGTATGAGGGAGAAGTGAGCTGCAGCGAACTTCAGAGGTGTCCAGAGTATATAGGGCCGTGACAGTGTTAAAAAGCCGCTGTGAAAAAGTCTGTGTGAGCAATTGCCTGTGGACTGTATCTTAGAGGGGGGTAATATACGTAGTGATTTGGATACAATAGTCACAGTCTATGTGTCTCCTATAGGAGCAGCAAGGAACTCACTACTCACAGGTCGCCACGTGGGATGCTGCGGGGGTCACCACATCTGCCAAAGTGGAAAAAAGTAGAATCCAGTCGGTGCTTCCCCTCTCTCCTAGGGTTATTGTAGGTCCGGTAAGTCTACAAGGTGTATTGTTGCCACCAGGTACACTTTTATTTCTTCAGGCCTGGTATCGAGTGCCGGTGTAGGCCGCAGCCGCGGTCTTTCCTGGGAAGCGGTCCGGTTCTCCTGGGCAGTCTAATTTTGCGGCCAAAATTAACTGAAAAATCGGACAGGGATCTGCTCCGGGTAGTGTCACTAGTTGCCCCAGGTGGTTTGTGTGCAAATTCGCTAGGTGTATCTAGCTAAAAAAGGCTAAAATACCGCTTTTTCAAGGAGAGCTCAGTCACTACACGTCTTGCTAGTTATGCTGCTGGCTCCGCCCCCCTCAACCGCTGTTATTTTTATCACTGGATAATTCCCAATGCGCTAGTTTATAATTAACCACATATCTGGTGGTCACATCAGCATGTTTTTGTTAAGTGATATACTATTCGATCCTATTATGACACTAGCTATGTCTATATTGTGACATTGTTTGCTGGGTTGCCATGGTGACCTGTTACAGACTTACGTTGCATAGCCTCGGTCTGGTGTGGTTGATGACGCCACGATAGGTTGCTATGGCAACGCATAACACCGCTTAGGGCTTGGATTTTCAGTAGCGGGTCAAGATGCTAACCCGGATGCTGACACGCCCCCTTCGACCATGCGGTGGCTAGCGTGATAACTAATGGCGGAGTATCCATCTCCTATGAAGTTTTATATGCTGTTGATGCACAGTAAGTTGCCTTACAGCTAAGCGAATAAATGTTTCTAAGCAGTTTACATGCGGTATAAATAAGCTACTTTTCTTGGTAACAACATGTCTAGTATACTCCCTAGTTTTTGATCATAGAATGTATTACAAGAGGGCAGATGTATTTTGCACTATCTGTTGGCATACTCCACAGCCGTCCACTTCACTGTCACTGACACCTTAATACAATACACTATATATGGTTATATCACACATGGGCTTTGTAAAAGCATACACTTTATTGATATTATACAGAAATGTAATTGTGTTTGTTTAACATACATCCCCTATTGATTGCATTTGATGTATTTTGATTGGCTGAAATTTGATGAGGGAGGGGTTTGAGTCATTATTTAACTTTGCTTGTTTCACATTTTGGGTTGTCTGAGGAAGGGGTGAATGCCCCGAAACGTCACTGCCAAATAAATATTTGTTGTTTTGAAATCCAGTGAGTGCTTATTCCTATTCAGATTGTCCAGTCCGTTAAGCACCCTGGTCTGTGTCTGGGTTGGCCAGTGAGAGTGCACTAAATCGAAGTTTTACTCTGTCTAAAGCATTGCTGGGCTAAAAGAAGTTGCACTCAGGTGGTAAATCATCATAGAACAGGCTAACAATGGTATTGAACTTGTTGTTCGTTCCTGTGAGTGCATTTCTCTCTGTATGTATATATATATATAGATAGATAGATAGATAGATAGATAGATAGATAGATAAATAGTACACAAATACCATAATATATATATAATTTTTTTTTAAATAAAAAGAACATATTATTCTATTTAAAGAGCATTGGAATGTGAAATATTCATCTCTTCATGTCGTGTTAGCACCCTTGAGAACAAGCTCGCAAGTAGGATGTTTTCTTCCCACTTTTTTTGCTCCATTTACTTCTATGGGGAATATATTATTGCACACACAATATTCTAATTGCGCTATAAGTTAGCACAAATGCGATAACATTTTACTGTTAACTTGTAATACAAGCGTAACCCGACGCATGCAAAAAGTTTACTTCTAGCACAATTAGCTCTATAGCTCAAGCACTAAATAGTGCTCCATCTGGCCCAATATTTGACCTACTCTCCAATTATTGCCATATTTCTAGGAAGTTTTGATCTCCTTTTATTTTGTGAAAGGTTTTTAAGCTTCATCAGTTGCTAGAGCATATAAATGCTCTCTAATTTTCCCTTGCTACATGAAACACGCTAAAATACAACCATAAAATGCCACAAAATGAGTTATATATTTTGAATAATATTGTTAGGGTTGCTGTGACTATTTATCTTGTTTCTAAGTAAATATTTTACCCACTGTATTTTGCAGTTGTTTTATTTTATATGTTCTTTTTTGAGTTTTTAATGGTCCTATGTCATTTGCAATGACTGTTTGTATCTTGCCTGTATGACCTCAATAAAAATATTCAACCATAAAAAAGTACAGTGCAATAAAACCTTCAGCTCACTTCTCACATGGTTTTCAAATGTACAGTTTCCAGAGGATTTTAAAGACATAGGGGCCGATTTATTAAGGGCCGAATAGCCCTGAGTGCCTCTGTTTCCGTGCCAGCCCTCGCCAGAAACAGGAGTTAAGAAGCAGCGGTTGGCATTCAGCAATGTCGTGCAGACATGATCCGCTACAGCACATCATGCCCGTCCGACTGTTAAATCAGCCCCAGAGAATGTAGGAAAAGAGTTAAAAAATGTAGAGGGTATTTTTATGTTAATTTTTTATTAAATTATTTTTTTAATGGTTTATAAGTTAGAGAATTACCTTACATATTTAGGTACTAAGGTGAAAAGGCGTCTTTATGCAATGGGTGGGTGCTTTAGTTTTGGGATGTATTGCAGTTGGTAAGGGCATAATGTATAGCTATTAAAATAAATCAACTTTCTACCAAGACCATGTCAACTAGCAATACAAAATATTACTCAGCATTTCAAGTTTTAAGTGAAAATACAGTAAAATGATTTAGAAAGATAATCTAACAATCATTAGGGGTAGCTTCTGGAAAACCCAGCGATGAATGTATATACAAAATATATTTAACCTTATAATAATTTATTTTACTTAGGAATTAAAAAGTATTTTGAATAAAACAAAGGATATTAGGATAATACACCCTTTTGATGATAATGAAGTACAACATTTACTACTGGATTTACTTTACTTCTCATGACACATGCCTTTTATTTTTACAAACATATGTTCCTAAGTTTGGTGAGGGGTTTAAAATATTCTACACAAGCACTAAATTAAGAATATAGTGCTAGATTGCAAGTGGCATGTTATTGTTAGCCCGAGACACAATAAGCAATATTGCAACTGCACTAACTAGCACACATTACGAATTGAAAGTAAAAGGGTGCGCTCCAGTGCAAACAAATTTAACACTCATCCATTTAACCCGAAAGAAGACCTAGCGTAAAGTGTAAGGGTTAAAAAATAAAGTTCAACAAACACAACATAAATACATTAAAATAAACTATTACACTCAAATATACTCTTTCTGATAAAATTATTTCATATAAATATTAATATAAATATTAATATATAAAAGTATATGACAAGGTATTTGACTGGAAGGATAAAAATGTAATTCTACTTTAGTTTTCTCTTTCTTGCAACTGTTGCTATTTGAGTGCTCTTATATTCACCATTTACATATTTTGGTTTCCAGATTTTTTTTCTTCCTCTGGCTCTGCAGGAAGTGTACCATCTTCTCTTCATTCACTTCTATCATAGTCAATATTCAGTTTTGAAATGCAGAGCTTTTTCCCACTTCCGATCCAACATCATCCACTTCTTTCTGCCCAATCTCCCTTACCTCACTGTAGTGATGTTTGGGTATTTATTTCCCCCTACATCAAACATTTTTTGTTTCTATTTCTTCCTAGTGATTTTTACTGTTACTCACTGTTGCATCATATTAGTTATACAATGTTTACTTTAATCATGATATTTATCTTTACTATTCAATTTTAATTAAAGAGAGAGTTCTCAACTCTCAGCATCCTTTAGTGACATTCGAGCTACTATTTATAAAAAAAACAACACAAAAAAGAAAGTATTTGTCTACCAACTGGTTCCCAAACCAAGTATCAAGCATATGAAGAAAGTTAGATCACATATGTCTTGTTCAGACAATAAAACTTCTGGCAAGTCTGAATCCAGTGCATTATTTTCCTAAGATCCCAATTCATATATATATAGTCATAAAAGCAAAACCTAATTGGAAATGAAGAAGTAACATAGACAAAATACTTAGATAATTAAAACAAAATGATAACTTCTCTATATAGTAAAAAAAATAAAAAAAATGATACATATTATTAACATAATTTACATAATTAATATGAAGAAAAGGAAAAACTATACCTACCACAAAAAATCGCTATCAATGTCCCTATAGGCTGCACCTAAAGCTAAACAATCACTAATCTTCACCACACCCACTAATCCCTAAAACTATACTATATGTGACCCTTCAACTATCCCTAAGTACCTCTATACTAACCCTATAGGGAAAAAAATAATAAAAATAAATAAAATAAAACCAAAATATTAACAATGTCCGTAACAAAACAAAAATATTTACACCAGTCCTTCAATTTTTTTAGTCTTCCATATGTTCTCAGAGTCTTCGGTTTGTAGCCTTTTTCCTGTCAAGGTAAAAATAAAGAGCATTCCACAGATCAACCTAACACACCCTGCCACATCTATAACATCCATTCTAAATATTAAAACATTCCTAACATCCCACAAGCACACCAACAACCATACTACATAAACCATACATTATCATATCAAATGTTAACAACTGCACCGCAGAAATACCCATAATTCTTTTTCCCAAACACTCTCTATACTTCTTTTGCATACCCACAACTCCAGAACACTCTACATTGCCCCACAATGGGCCCTCGGACAACATGAATTCTGAACCAAGCTTCTTTTATGCTGAAACTCATGCATTGGAAGATACTCCTGCAATGCCATCCAAGCAACATCCTTCTGTCGATTCACTATAACCTTATCATTCACTCTCTTCCAGACACACACACTCTGCTGCTCAGACATAGAGGCCTATTTATCAAGCCGTCAACCACAAATACACTGGAATTCCGCAGCGTAATTGTTGTGAGCTCGATTCGCCTTATTTATCGAAGCCTACAGACCGGCAAAAGTTGAAATCTGTAATGTAGCATACGATCTGTCGGTATCAGTCTGACACAGATTGATGCTTACGTCATTACAGATGTTCCGAATACACATTTGGCACTATCTGACTACTTTTGCAAGTTATCAAACTCCTAACAGGTACGCTCGACACTATTCCGGCCCAGCGTACCTGCTTTTCAATCCGCCGCCCTGGAGGCCGCAGATGCCATAGGAATCAATGGGAATCTAAAAGCAGCGAAAGCTCATGTTTGATGCTGCCAGATATCCCATTGATTTCTATGGGAGAATTAAAGTTATGTTTACACCTAACACCCTAACATAAGCCCTGAGTCTAAACACCCCTAATCTGCTTCCCCGACATCGCCGTCACCAACATAAAGTTATTAACCCCTATCCTGCTGCTCCTGGACCCCGCCCCCACCTACATAATGTTATTAACCCCTATTCAGCCGCTCCCAGACCCCGCCACCACCTACATAGTGTTATTAACCCCTATACCGCCACTCCTGGACTCAGCCACCACCTACAAAATGTTATTAACCCCTATTCCGCCGCTCCCGGACCCCGCCGCAACTAAATAAATATATTAACCCCTATCCCGCCACTCCTGGAGCCCACCACAACTAAATAAATGTATTAACCCCTAAACCCCTGGCCTCCCACATCACTACCACTTACTAAACCTATTAACCCCTAAACCGCCAGCCCCCCACATTGCCATAAACTAAATTAACCTATTAACCCCTAAACCTAACAACCCGCTAGCTGTACATTAAAATTACAGAATCACTATCTTATAATACATTTAAACTTACCTTTAGATTTAAATTAAACTATATTTAACTATTAATTAATCTACCCTAACTATTATACTAAAATTACATTAAACTACAAATTAAATTAAATATATTATATAGTTAAAAACCTAAAGTTATTTAAATCTACTATTAAAAATTACAAAGTTACAAAAAACTAACAGCTAAGTTACACAAAATAAAAAATAAATTATCAAATATTTAAACTAATTACACCTAATCTAAGAGCCCTATGAAAATAAAAAAGCCCCCCCAAAATAAAAAAAAACCTAGCCTACAATAAACTACCAATGGCCCTTAAAAGGGCCTTTTGCGGGGCATTGCCCCAAAGAAATCAGCTCTTCTACCTGTAAAAAAAAATATACAAATACCCCCCAACATTAAAACCCACCACCCACAAAACCAACCCCCCAAATAAAATTATATCTAAAAAACCTAAGCTCCCCATTGCCCTGAAAAGGGCATTTGGATGGGCATTGCCCTTAAAAGGGAATTTAGCTCTTTTTCAGCCCAAACCCCTAAGCTAAAAATAAAACCCACCCAATAAACCATTATAAAAACCTAAAACTAACCCACGAAGATCCACTTACAGTTTTGAAGACCACACATCCATCCTCAACAAAGCGGCAGAAGTCCTCATCGAAGCCAGCAGAAGTCTTCATCCAAGCAGGCCGAAGTCTTCATCCAGACGGCATCTTCTATCTTCATCCATCCGGTGTGGAGCGGCTCCAGCTTCAAGACATCCGGCACGGAACATCCTCTTCAATCGACGTCTTCTTCCGAATGAAGTTTCCCTTTAAATTATGTCATCCAAGATGGCGTCCCTTAGATTCTGATTGGCTGATAGATTTCTATCAGCCAATCGGAATTAAGGTTAAAAAATCCTATTGGCTGTTGCAATCAGCCAATAGGATTGAGCTTTCATACTATTGGCTGATCCAATCAGCCAATATAATGTGAGCTCAATCCTATTGGCTGATTGGATCAGCCAATAGGATGAAGGCTCAATCCTATTGGCTGATTGCAAAAAAATACAAATACCCCCCAACAGTAAAACCCACCACCAACAAAACCAACCCCCCCAAATAAAATTATATTTAAAAAACCTAAGCTCCCCATTGCCCTGAAAAGGGCATTTGGATGGGCATTTCCCTTAAAAGGGAATTTAGCTCTTTTTCAGCCCAAACCCCTAAGCTAAAAATAAAACCCACCCAATAAACCATTATAAAAACCTAAAACTAACCCACGAAGATCCACTTACAGTTTTGAAGACCACACATCCATCCTCAACAAAGCGGCAGAAGTCCTCATTGAAGCCAGCAGAAGTCTTCATCCAAGCAGGCCGAAGTCTTCATCCAGACGGCATCTTCTATCTTCATCCATCCGGCGTGGAGCGGCTCCATCTTCAAGACATCCGGCACGGAACATCCTCTTCAATCGACGTCTTCTTCCGAATGAAGTTTCCCTTTAAATTATGTCATCCAAGATGGCGTCCCTTAGATTATGATTGGCTGATAGATTTCTATCAGCCAATCGGAATTAAGGTTAAAAAATCCTATTGGCTGTTGCAATCAGCCAATAGGATTGAGCTTTCATACTATTGGCTGATCCAATCAGCCAATATAATGTGAGCTCAATCCTATTGTCTGATTGGATCAGCCAATAGGATGAAGGCTCAATCCTATTGGCTGATTGCAACAGTTAATAGGATTTTTTTCAACCTAAATTCCAATTGGCTGATAGAAATCTATCAGCCAATCGGAATCTAAGGGACGCCATCTTGGATGACGTCATTTAAAGGGAAACTTCATTCAGAAGAAGACGTTGATTAAAGAGGATGCTTCACGCCGGATGTCTTGAAGATGGAGCCGCTCCGCGCCGGATGGATGAAGAAAGAAGATGCCGTCTGGATGAAGACTTCTGCCAGCTTGGATGAAGACTTCTGCCAGCTTGGATGAAGACTTCGGCCCGCTTGGATGAAGACTTCTGCCGGCTTCGCTGAGGACTTCTGCCGCTTCGTTGAGGATGGATGTCCTGTCTTCAAAACTGTAAGTGGATCTTCGGGGGTTAGTGTTAGTTTTTTTTAAGGGTTTATTGGGTGGATTTTAATTCTAGATTAGGGGTTTGGGCTGAAAAAGAGCTAAATGCCCTTTTAAGGGCAATGCCCATCCAAATGCCCTTTTCAGGGCAATGGGGAGCTTAGGTTTTTTAGATTAGGTTTTTATTTGGGGGGTGGTTGTGTGGGTGGTGAGTTTTACTGTTGGAGGGGTATTTGTATTTTTTTTTTTACAGGTAAAAGAGCTGATTTCTTTGGGGCAATGCCCCGTAAAAGGCCCTTTTAAGGGCCATTGGTAGTTTATTTTCATAGGGCTCTTAGATTAGGTGTTATTAGTTTCAATATTTGATCATTTATTTTTTATTTTGTGTAACTTAGTGTGTGTTATTTTATGTAACTTAGTTGTTAGTTTTTTATAACTTTGTAATTTTTAATAGTAGATTTAAAATATTTGAGTAGGGTTAGGTTTTTAACTATATAATATAGTTAATTTATGGCTAGATTTAGAGTTTTGTCAGTAACTATTCGCGTAGCTAACGCTGTTTTTTCCCCCCCCGCACCTTTTAAATACTGCTGGTATTTAGTGTTCACAGAATGGCTGCGTTAGGCTCCAAAAAGGGAGCGTAGAGCATAATTTACCGCCACTGCAACTCTCAATGCCAGCGGTGCTTACGGACACGGCCAGCTTAAAAAACGTGCTCGTGCACGATTCCCCCATAGGAAACAATGGGGCAGTTTGAGCTGAAAAAAAACCTAACACCTGCAAAAAAGCAGCGTTCAGCTCCTAACGCAGCCCCATTGTTTCTTATGGGGAAACACTTCCTATGCCTGCACCTAACACCCTAACATGAACCCCGAGTCTAAACACCCCTAACCTTACACTTATTAACCCCTAATCTGCCGCCCCCGCTATCGCTGACCCCTGCATTTTATGTTTAACTCCTAATTTGCCGCTCTGTACACCGCCGCAACCTAAATTATACCTATGTACACCTAATCTGCTGCCCATAACACCGCCGACCCCTATATTATATTTATTAACCCCTAATCTGCCCCCCACAATGTCGCCGCCAGCTACCTACAATAATTAACCCCTAATCTGCCGACCGGACCTCACCGCTACTATAATAAATGTATTAACCCCTAATCCGCCTCATTCCCGCCTCAATAACCCTATAATAAATAGTATTAACCCCTAATCTGCCCTCCCTAACATCCCTGACACCTAACTTCAAGTATTAACCCCTAATCTGCCGACCGGACCTCACCGCTACTCTAATAAATTTATTAACCCCTAAAGCTAAGTCTAACCCTAACCCTAACACCCCCCTAAGTTAAATATAATTTAAATCTAACGAAATAAATTAACTCTTATTAAATAAATTATTCCTATTTAAAGCTAAATACTTACCTGTAAAATAAACCCTAATATAGCTACAATATAACTAATAATTATATTGTAGCTATTTTAGGATTAATATTTATTTTACAGGCAACTTTGTAATTATTTTAACCAGGTACAATAGCTATTAAATAGTTAATAACTATTTAATAGCTACCTAGTTAAAATAATTACAAAATTACCTTTAAAATAAATCCTAACCTAAGTTACAATTAAACCTAACACTACACTATCAATAAATTAATTACATAAAATACCTACAATTATCTACAATTAAACCTAACACTACACTATCAATAAATTAATTACATAAAATACCTACAATTAAATACAATTAAATGAACTAACTAAAGTACAAAAAATATAAAAAGAACTAAGTTACAAAAAAATAAAAAAATAATTTACAAACTTTAGAAAAAGATTACAACAATTTTAAGCTAATTACTCCTACTCTAAGCCCCCTAATAAAATAACAAAGCCCCCAAAATAAATAAATGCCCTACCCTATTCTAAAATTAAAATATAAAAGCTCTTTTTCCTTACCAGCCCTTAAAAAGGCCTTTTGCGGGCATGCCCCAAAGAAAACAGCTCTTTTGCCTGTAAAAAATAACATACAATACCCCCCCCCAACATTACAACCCACCACCCACATACCCCTAATCTAACCCAAACCCCCCTTAAATAAACCTAACACTAAGCCCCTGAAGATCATCCTACCTTATCTTCACCACGCCGGGTATCACCGATCGGTCCAGGCTCCGAAGTCTTCATCCAAGCCCAAGCGGGGGCTGAAGATGTCCATGATCCGGCTGAAGTCTTGGCCCAAGCGGGGGCTGAAGATGTCCATGATCCGGCTGAAGTCTTCTGATCCAATCAGCCAATCGGATTGAACTTGAATCTGATTGGCTGATTCCATCAGCCAATCAGAATTTTCCTACCTTAATTCCGATTGGCTGATAGAATCCTATCAACCAATCGGAATTCGAGGGACGCCATCTTGGATGACGTCCCTTAAAGGAACCGTCATTCGTCGGGAAGTCGTCGGTGAAGAAGGATGTTCTGCGTCGGCGGGATGAAAATGGATCCAGAAGAAAGAAGATTGAAGATGCCGCTTGATAGAAGACTTCAGCTGGATCATGGACCTTTTCAGCTCCCGCTTGGATCAAGACTTCAGCCGGATCATGGACATGTTCAGCCCCCGCTTGGGCCAAGACTTCAGCCGGATCATGGACATCTTCAGCCCCCGCTTGAGCTTGAATGAAGACTTCGGAGCCTGTACCGATCGGTGATACCCGGCGTGGTGAAGATAAGGTAGGATGATCTTCAGGGGCTTAGTGTTAGGTTTATTTAAGGGGGGTTTGGGTTAGATTAGGGGTATGTGGGTTGTAATGTTGGGGGGGTATTGTATGTTATTTTCTACAGGCAAAAGAGCTGTTTTCTTTGGGGCATGCCCGCAAAAGGCCCTTTTAAGGGCTGGTAAGGTAAAAGAGCTTTTCTATTTTAATTTTAGAATAGGGTAGGGCATTTTTTTATTTTGGGGGGCTTTGTTATTTTATTAGGGGGCTTAGAGTAGGTGTAATTAGCTTAAAATTGTTGTAATCTTTTTCTAATGTTTGTAAATTATTTTTTTATTTTTTGTAACTTAGTTCTTTTTTTATTTTTTGTACTTTAGTTAGTTTATTTAATTGTATTTATTTGTAGGTATTTTATGTAATTAATTTATTGATAGTGTAGTGTTAGGTTTAATTGTAGATAATTGTACGTATTTTATTTAATTAATTTATTGATAGTGTAGTGTTAGGTTTAATTGTAACTTAGGTTAGGATTTATTTTACATGTAATTTTGTAATTATTTTAACTAGGTAGCTATTAAATAGTTATTAACTATTTAATAGCTATTGTACCTGGTTAAAATAAATACATAGTTGCTTTTAAAATAAATATAAATCCTAAAATAGCTACAATATAATTATAATTTATTTTGTAGCTATATTAGAGTTTATTTTACAGGTAAGTATTTAGTTTTAATTAGGATTAATTTATTAGAGTTAATTTATTTCGTAAGATAAAAATTATATTTAACTTACGGGGTGTTAGTGTTAGGGTTAGACTTAGCCTTAGGGGTTAATAAATTTAATAGAGTAGCGGTGAGGTCCGGTCGGCAGATTAGGGGTTAATAATTGAAGTTAGGTGTCGGTGATGTTAGGGAGAGCAGATTAGGGGTTAATACTATTTATTATAGGGTTAGTGAGGCAGATTAGGGGTTAATAACTTTATTATAGTAGTGGTGAGGTCCGGTCGGCAGATTAGGGGTTAATAATTGTAGGTAAGGTAGCAGCGACGTTGGGGGCGGCAGATTAGGGGTTAATAAATATAATATAGGGGTCGGCGGTGTTAGGGGCAGCAGATTAGGGGTACATAGGGATAATGTACGAGGCGGCGGTGTGCGGTTGGCAGATTAGGGGTTAAAAAAATTTAATAGAGTGGCGGTAATGTGGGGGGGCCTCGGTTTAGGGGTGCATAGGTAGTTTATGGGTGTTAGCGTACTTTAGACTAGAGCACAGTAGTTAAGAGCTTTATGAACCGGCGTTAGCCCAGAAAGCTCTTAACTCCTGGCTTTTCTCTGCAGCTGGAGTTTTGTCGTTAGATTTCTAACGCTCACTTCAGCCAAGACTCTAAATACCGGCGTTAGAAAGATCCCATTGAAAAGATAGGATACGCAAATGGCGTAGGGGGATCTACGGTATGGAAAAGTCGCGGCAGGAAAGTGAGCGTTAGACCCTTTCCTGACTGACTCTAAATACCAGTGGTAGCCCAAAACCAGCATTAGGAGCCTCTAACGCTGGTTTTGACGGCTAACGCCAAACTCTAAATCTAGGCGTTAATTTGTAGTTTTATGTAATTTTAGTATAACAGTTAGGGTAAGTTAATTAATAGTTTAATATAGTTTAATGTAATTTTAGTATAATAGTTAGGGTAGGTTAATTAATAGTTTAATATAGTTTAATGTAATTTTAGTATAATAGTTAGGGTAGGATAATTAATAGTTTAATATAGTTTAATTTAATTATTATTAATTAAGTAATCTGTCAACCAGGCAAAACACCCACTTGCTCTTCACCAACAATCTTTCCAACCACACTCTTCAGTCTAACTGCCTCAATTTTTGCAATCAACTAATAGCCGACATTTAACAACAAAAATCTTTGCTTTCACCTTTTTTACACAGCAAAGTAATGACACTCTCCCTCATTGATTTACAAATTATTACCTGCATATTTTTAAAAATCCCCATCAATCATATGCCAAAAACACACATATAATTCAACAGGCAAGCCACCACTTTCTGAAGTTTTAAAGTTTTTCATAGATTTTATAGTCCTATGCAACAGACACCTAAATTACTCATTTACATGCATCAACACCTTTCAATTTTACATTTAATTCCACCAAGATTTTTTTAAACAGAATCTCATCCAAAATGTTCTCACCATATAGATCACCATAAAACGCATGCACTAAATTCAAAATACCACTCAAAACCTTCACTTCCTGCCCACACACAAACCATACCTTCCTTACCCACAAAACTTTCTTAAATAAATATCTTGTATGCTTCTTTCTCATCCTTCTCACTTACATCCAAATGAGCCTGAATCACAATCTTTCTCCACCAAATATTTGCACCCAATTTCTTTCGCTTCTTCCAACTCATCTGCTTTATCTATGCCTGATTCTCTCAAATTTCTCAAATATCAGTTTCACCTGGCACCTTTCATACTCCATCCTTTCATGCCTTGTCTTCTCACATTCATTTTTAATAAAACAATTCTTAGATCCACTCCCACCACTGCAACACATTTAGAAAATCCCTCTTTATACTTCTGGACAAAATGCTCTTTCACCACATTTAACAAGCAATATAATTATATATTGTCAAAAACAATACTTGTCAAAGTTTAAAATTCTCAATACGGTAATGGAAAATTGGTGGACAGTCTGCCAATCCAGACAACATAAAAGTTGCATTCAGATAGTTTAGCAGTGGGACGGATGGAAAAGTATTACAATAGGTTCATATAAAAGTCTCAATTGTGCAATCCCTTTTTAAAACTTATTTTAAAATTTGGCAGTAATGTTAGTGTAACACACCATTTGTAGATTTTGGGGTCCTGAAGTGACTATAGAACTGTGACCATCATGCCAAGATACATATGGCATTCAAATGGCTAATGAGTGTTGAGAATGGATTCTGATTACAATAGGTAAATCTCACATATACAAATGAGTATTTATTTTGCACAATGAACAACATGGTTAATTGAATAGGGCTTAGCTGTAACCTAAGGGTGTGTGAATGGGCTATTATTTCAGCCAGCTTCTGGTGACCTTTTATGAAGTAATTCTACTCTAGAAAATAATTTATAATTCCTAAATTTATGACTGGTGAGAAAGAACTTTCTTTTTTTAAAGAAAAATCTTGCTAAAGAAATAATTGTCTACAGAATGAACTTGTTCTATTGCATGTTATCTGCTAGATTGTCAATCTCTTTATCTTGAAGTAAGTGATCTGCTTGGGAACAACATGTGGATATGGAGGGGAAGGCTGATAAGGTGTGTAAACAAAGTTGAGATGAAAAACATTATTGTCTACTATAATCAGGCACCATTTGTATATGAATCGAGTTAATCTGGCCCCTGCTTTTTGAAAACCGGGAAAGTTAGATATGGAGGAAGCTACCTGAGGATGGTTTATATGGAGGTTCAAATCTTGACAGCCTCTGGATGGCAAAAAACAACAACTATTTTTTTGTTGTTGTGTTGGTTTCAATTTTCATGACGTAGTTGAAAGTCTTGAAATAGTTGTTCATTGTCTGAGATCTTTATTTCCAAATAACAGATCATTTGCCTGAGGTCCCATTTCTATGGGAGCAAAGTCTGCAATCTTAGGATCTATGCATCAACACTATTAAAGCACAATTTTTTGTTCTGAGTTGCTAATAAAGTATTTGCATCTCTCAGTAAATAAAAGGTACCCATTCCCTATTAATATAGCTGGAGATGCTAGAGATAGACTCATCTGATTTTGAGTGTCAAAGACATTACCTTAAATTTAAAATTTCTATCTAAAAATTTTAACTATTGACATTTCCGATGCTTTAAACTTATGCCATTTCATTGGGCATGCCTTTGGCCGAGAAACGAGTTGCTAATTTGAATTAACTTTTTTTTAACTTTACTCTGTTTAACTCTAACCTTATCTATTTTATTGATTTGCAACTTGTAGTCCTGCTGCCGGTTTGGCACTCTTTATCCGACAAGTCCTTTTGGGGCAAATATCAACCACTAGGTCCTGGCGACGCTCCACGATTCACTGTGTTGTCTTTTCTTACACTTGGTAAGATTCTGGCATCCAGAGGGAAATGACCAGAGAGGCTCTGATGTCCCAGATTGATATCATTGCACTTTGTGTGCTAAAACCTTTGTGAGTGCATTTGTTTCTCTAATTCCTTACAGTCTTAGGGCTCCATTTATTAAGCAGCGGATGCTGCTTCGGAGCCCCATCGGCATTTAGCGAGGTCGAGCGGACATTATTCGCTACCGCAAATCATGTCTGCTTGTCCTTTAATAAATAATATACCCCTTAATGTGTATGTACTACACCATAAGTTGCCTCCATTTTCTTCTCTTTTCTTTTCAAGGGTAAAATAAATGTTGTGCTTGAGTGCAATCCAAAATACCACTGTAAAATGTAGCACTTTTTAAGACCTGAAGTAAACCATTGTTATTAATTGAAAGTATAGCACAGAACTACAAGAAGAACTCCATTACTGGCACACCATCAAGTTAGCGCACAATGGGCTTAGTGCTTAAGCAAAATACAACAATCTGAGAGAAAGATTTTTACTAGAAACTAACTTTGGACTTGTGATATAAGTGCTAAAATGTTTGTGCTTCACTTGCAATCTAGGCCTATGAGCTTAACTTATTAAGCTGCAAATGCAGCTTCAGGGCTCCTGTGTGTCAGGCTCATGCACGCAAACTTTAAACACTAGATAAGTAGCTGTGGTCTTAATATCATCGCTACGTAATCTCTTTGCGACCTTAAGTGCGGTGGATTTCACTTAATCCGATCTTATTAAATCAAGATGATTGACAGCCCCTTCTAACATGCGATTGGCCGTGCATAAGCAGGGGGCGGCATTCCACAAGCAGAGGATTATGCAATGTTAAATGTAGGCGGCAAATGCTGCCTGATCGCAGTGAGGCTGGGCATACAAGGTTAATGATAGCAAACCTCATTCACCCGGAAATTGATAAATGGAGGCCTTTATGTGTAAATTTTCTTTATAAAATGTGTTCAGATTTTTGCAAAAACAGCAAGCATATGGTTTCTTATTAAAATGCAGTATGTTTATGTTATTATGTAAACTTATTTATGTTCGGAATGTTTATAATATTTATTTACTGCTATTTTAAAAACTTCAAGGTAAATTACATAATAGAATCTTCCTATATCTAATTCCAATTATGTATTATTTATATCCCACTTTAATCCTACTGGGAGAGATCTGGATGATAAGAACGAGTCTACAAATACTTTTATTAAAATATTCTGTCTGACAAAATTACAATAATCATCTGACATTCATAAACAATTTTAAGATGGAAATTACTTAGGATTCTCACAGGAGGAAAGGCTGTAAGTAAATTGGTAATTGGTTCCATTGCATTGACACGGAAATTGCAAAAGTCACGAAAGCACATAATGGATTGAAAATACAACTGATTCACATGTAGCTTCAATCAGTTGCACTCTTGGTAATTTTCTTTAAGAGTAGAAGCATCTCTGTATCAGTCAACATTGTCCTCAGAATTTACCAATTTGTTTGTTTTCTTCATGAAGCCCAAAGAGTCTATTGTCTAATTGCCCTGTTTGCCTCCACTGTAGGAAAACTATAATTAGATGCAATCTTTCTAATTTTCCAGTTTCTCTAATCATCACTGTAAAAAAGTGTTCTACGTAAAGCAAGCTAATTCTGAAAAATAAATCTGTATCTTCCTAAAGACCAGTGTAGGACTAGGCACACCATCTTCCCGCCTACTCAAAAGAATTTTAAGTAAGTGAATCGAACACCCACCTTTTTCTGTCTGCTTTTGTACTGTTCACATTGATCTATCACTGCATTATGGAAAGCTTCTGTGAATGGTTTGCTTTGTGAAAAAGAACATAAAGAAATTTATGGTAGTTCTTTCCAGATTCAGTCCATTAATGCAAGGTCAGAAATTTACTTGTAACTATTTCAGGACTGAGATACCTTTAATGTATTAGCCAACAGGGCTTAATAATAATTAAAAAAAAAGCTCTGTAATGTTTAAGATTCCTTTCTTTTTGTACATTTTTTTCAGCTATGTTGTAAATATTTTTACGACTGTTTATAACAGCAGGCAATCACAGTAAACAAATATAGTAATGCCTTAATTCCAGCTCGGATGTCATAGTATGCATAGATAAAGTTGATTCACTAAGAGTTTGATAACTACTATACATTTTAGTGAATTTGATCCACAGGGTAACATGAGTATTGGAGCTATTTTTCTCTTTGTAATGTACTTCAGACTCCAGCAAATAAGCACTTTAGCTATCCCCACTTAAATGGAGTGTGCTGCTTTACCAACAATATAGAAGATTTAAGTGTTGTGTCATGAAGCTTTTTATAAACATTAGGTTCTACATGGAATAGTCTTCCAATTGTAAGAGGAACAAGATTGCCACAGATATACACAAGTCTATCCTGAGTATTGTTTAAGTTTACACTTCAGATAGAAATATTGAAATACTGTAGTGTAAGCTTAATTAATTATCTAAGAACAAACTTGTGCTTATGCCATTTATGTTTAGTACCTTCATTAGATGTCTATTTCAGGGGCTCCATTTATTAATCGGTATACGCTGCATCCAAGTCCTTGGGGCAGGCTTGCTCATGTGAGCCTGCTTACCACGGGCTAAGGAGGGGTGTTTAATTGAGGCTCAAAATGCATAGATTGTCTTTTTTGAAAATGGTATGTGAACGCACTAGCTTTGTTTTTACTTTCTTACTAAAAAAAGTTATGTTTTAAAGGGATAGTCAACACCAGAATGTTTGTTGTTTAAAATATAGATAATCCCTTTATTACCTATTCCCTAGTTTTACATATCCAACACTGTTATAATAATACATGTTTTACCTCTGTAATAACCTTGTATCTATGCCTCTGCAAACTGCCCCCTTATTTCAGTTATTTTGACAGACTTGCAGTTTAGCCAATCAGTGCTTACTACTAGGTAACTTCACGTGCATGAGCTCAATGTTATCTATATGAAACACATAAACTAATGCCCTCTAGTGCTGAAAAACTGTCCGATTAGAGGCGGCCTTCAAGGTCTAAAAAATTAGCATATGAACCTCCTATATTTAGCTTTCAACTAAGAATACCAAGAGAACAAAGCAAAATTGGCATTAAAAGTAAATTGGAAAATTGCTTAAAATTACATGCCCTATTTGAATCATGATGTTTATTTTGGATTTGACTGTCCCTTTAACTTTCTTGTATACTCAATTTGGATATTTTGGATATTTTTTTACAATTGTTTGCTTTACAGAGCTTCTGGTGGCTCCTTCCCCAAACTGTAACATCATCCACATGGGACTGGTAACTCGGACTTAACAGAAAACAGTGGATTGAGCTTAACTGAAGATACATTTTTAGCTGGGATAAGCTACTAACGATATTAGAGTCTGACATGTTGAATGGCACAATGGTTATACACCTACAGAGATTCATAGAGGGTGAGTGATAAATTGTGCACTGACTTGTACAAAGTAATACACTATGATTTAATTACAATGCAATCATATTTATCACAGTCCAACATATATCTACATTGGGGAAAATGGAAAAAAAAGTTATAGAGTGCTCAATATATTTACTGAATAAAGTGCTGACAATTATTGAATTACACAGCGCTAAAAAAATTGAATTTTTTTTTATTTATCTTTTTTTACACTCGAAGGATTATTTTAAATGGGATCATGAGTTCAAAAGGAACCTATTATAATCCCATTCCATCCTCACACTGCTTAACCATCTGAATGCCATTTGAATCTTTGCATGATGGACATACTGAGCATGATTTTTCATTCGCTATTTTGTCAATTTGACCATTTTTAATGCATAATTTTCTGTCTGACGAAATATTAAAACAAGAAGGAGACTGTGGGGCATATTTAACAATGTGCGAGCGGATATGATACGAAGTAGCGTATCATGTCAGCTGAACATCGATAAATGCCGACAGCATACTTTGTCGGCATTTATCATTGCATCAGCAATTCTTGTGAACTGCTGGTGCAATGCCGTTCCCTGCAGATTGGCCGCTAGCAGGGGGTGTCAGTCAACCAGATCGCATTCGATCGGGTTGATTTCTGTCCGCCATCTCAGAGCAGACGGACAAGTTCTGTAGCAGCGGTCTTTACACCGCTGTGTCATAACTTCTGTTTCCGGCGAGCCTGAAGGCTTCATTTAGAAGCACTTACAAAAAAGAATGATTAATGCTAAAAGGTGTAAGGTTTTATTTTCACAAAAAGAGCTGGTTCACTTTAGGGTAATGCCCTACAAAATGTCCCTTTAAGGGCTATTTGTAGTTTAGTTTTAGAATAATGTTTTTTGGGAGGGTGGTTTAGAATAGACATAACTCTTTATTTTTGTTCATTTGTTTCCTATTTTTTGTAATCGTAGTTTCTCTTTTTTGTAATGTAAGATTTTTTAAGTAATGTTATTTTTTCTTTAAGTAATGGTGTTTTAAAAAAAAAAAATGTTTTAATAGTAATGGTAGGTTTTATTTAATACTAATATTATTTAATTTTTTTTTTAAATGTAAGGTTAGATTTTTTTTTACTTTCTCGGGTTAGATGTTAGTGGGTTAATTTGCATTGGGGCTAGTGGTTTAGGGGTTAATAGTGTAGTGGGGATTTGCAGTGGGGGGCTGGTGATTTAGGGGTTAATAGCGTAGAAGCTTACTTTGCGGTAGGGTGTGTGACGGTTTAGGGGTTAATAGTGTAAATAGGTAGTTTGCAATGTGGGAGGGTGGTGGTTAAGAGGTTCAAAATGTAGTTTAGTGTAACTGTTTCCTCCGGACAAACTCTTTATGCGACTCCTTCATCTCCATTTTTCATATAAGTGGGCCAGTGTTGGGATACTGGTTGGTGTGTTCTGTCCCCAGACATGGTATACCTGAAGAGTAATTAAGGTCCACATGGAAATTTTACTTTATCTCTCTTCCAACTTGTAATTAGTAATTGGCCTAGCTGGTAGTACTGGGGAATTAACAATGGCACTACCCCACCAATGAAATTACCTACTTCTGCCACAGAAAGAGGAGCATTTATTAAAAACACTGAGCATTAAGTTCACGGCCCTGTATGCCCACTTGCAGGCACACTTTTAATAAATAGTACAAACAATTCTCATTAAGCGGTTATTTGCATTTAGCTGAGTTTAAGTTGTAACAAGTATATGATTTGATAAGTAACATCATGTGAAAAGTCAGTATAGCATAGCAGAGATTGAGAGTTGACTCATACGGTGAGGACTAAAGGTTCAAATCACACTTAAAGGGAAAGAAAACATCTTGTTATTACAAAACATTTATGTTGTCTTGCTTTAGAATTTTATATCAGGCAATTACTTTTTTAAAACAAATTGACATCTTGTTTACAGCAATTATTTTTTCAAAAGCCAATCTTCACCCATCACTTGCCTTTTTTTGAGAAGCCAATCTGGGCTTGAGCAGGGACAGACAAAGGCTGTGGCAGACATTTTCCAAAGTACAGACCTTAGTGAAGGTCACCAAAGTACATTTGAAATTAAAAACATTATTTTATAGTGCTTGGTGTTATTATACTGATGCAGATTGCAGATACCACTGAACCTATAACCAGCCCTCCTCTGGCTATACCCATGAGTCAGTGTCACTACTGTGTCATTATATAGCGCTGGGTGTTATTATACTGATGCAGATACCACTGATCCTATAACCAGCCCTCCTCTGGCTATACCCATGTGCCAGTGTCACTACTGTGTCATTATATAGTGCTGGGTGTTATTATACTGATGCAGATACCACTGATCCTATAACCAGCCCTCCTCTGGCTATACCCATGTGCCAGTGTCACTACTGTGTTATTATATTGCGCTGGGTGTTATTATCAAACATCCCAACCTGCAAAAACTAATTTCAGGGAGGTTGTGCCGCTACCCCCACCCCTCCCAGGTATATATTGGACACCTTGAAACCCTAAATAAGATAGAGACATCATTAAAGTAGCTACCCACTAAAGTCACATTAAAAAAGTAGCTTTATTGCACAACCACATACAACAAACCTATTTTCCAGTGATCGTACGCTTGTTGAATGCTTAAATATTTTAAATACGAAGTTTAATTATGTGCAGTAAATAAGGTAGTATTTGTGTTTTATTTTATTAAAATCAGTGGGGGGGCTTTTTGGTTACTGATGCACGCTTTGAGGGTTCTATAACCAGCAACTAAAGGCATTCCTTAAAGAAACACTTTTTCGGATTTGGCCAACATTGGATCATAGTACTTGGAGTTTCAGGGAGATTGCATTCCATTTTCTGGCATCAGGGAGCAGCTATTACAATCAGGGAGACTCCCTGAACTTCAGGGAGAGTTGGGATGTCTGTATTATACTGATGCAGATACCACTGAACCTATAACCAGTCCTCCTCTGGCTATACCCAGGAGCCAGTGTCACTACTGTGTCTTTGTATAGTGCTTGGTGTTATTATACTGATGCAGATACCACTGATCCTATAACCAGCCCTTTTCTGGTAATACCCATGAGCCAGTGTCACTACTGTGTCTTTGTATAGTGCTTGGTGTTATTATACTGATGCAGATACCACTGAACCTATAACCAGCCCTCCTCTTGCTATACTTATGAGTCATTGTGACTACTGTGTCATTATATAGTGCTGGGTGTTATTATACTGATGCAGATACTACTGATTCTATAACCAGCCCTCCTCTGGCTATACCCATGTATAGTAGTGTCGAGTACGATCGGGTTGATTGACACATCCCTGCTGGCGGACCATTGGCCGCGAGTCTGCAAGGGGCGGCATTGCACCAGCAGCTTTTGTGAGCTGCTGGTGCAATGCTAAATACGGAGAGTGTATTGCTCTCCGCATTCAGCGAGGTCTTGTGGACCTGATCCGTACTGTCGGATCAGGTCCGCAAGACCTTTGATAAATAGGCTCCATTGTGTATTGATGGATGGAAACATAGGGGTGAAATAAATCTGTATTTACAATATTTTAAAAGAAACTAATATCTAATTGCTTACAATTGTTGTTAAATATATATATATATATATATATATATATATATATATATATATATATATATATATATATATATATATATATATATTTACGTTCAACCCCAAGGAAGAAAACGCTTCACTCTCCGGTCTTTTCATCAATATTTGTTTATTATTCACAAGAGTTGTATTACAGCATTTCCAGACGTTTCGACACCTATTGGTGTCTTTTTCAATGGGTATTTGCCAAAATTATTTTGTCCCAAAAGGCTCCTAACAAACCAAAATATCCTTTAAATTGGGTGCTCTTTTGTATACCATCCGTGGTGCTTTTGTACGTGTAAAGGGTAAGGTCTTGTCAGAACTCACGATTTCCCAATTCTTCTTTACCGACTCTGATAGAATCTTAGATATGGGGTTGAACGTTGTTATAAAATTGATGTCACTCACATCTTCCACATTTTTCTTCACACCCTGAGGCAGAAGTAATGACTTTTGATCTTGTTGCACCAATTCAGTGTGTACCTTTTTGATCAATTTTCGTCCATAGCCTCGTTGTTCCAATTTATTGACCATTTCTTCCTCTTGGATTCTCCTTGTCTCCGGTAGTGTATTATTGCGGACCACTCGCGTAAGCTTTTTTCTACCTTATTCCATTAGGGATGAATGTTATTATGATAAGTTTCCCACCAACCAAGTAACTCCACTTCCAATACCATTTTTTATAATAAACTATAGAACAGTCGTTATGCTAGTACAAACAAGCTTGAGATGAAGTTAATGGATATATAGTTGACAAAATAAATTGGGTATGAGGTTCACTGTGTAAATAGGAAATATTAAGGGTCTTATCTTGTGCTTTCATAGCACTTTTTTAATTAATAGACGGGATAGATAAGTTTTTATAATACACGTTTATTCGTCAGTCCGATGCTATCGGAGTTGCTGGCCCCTGACATGCGCATATTTGGGTGTACTACGTGTTGCTATATGTCAACACGCAGGTGGAGCTATGTTAATTAGCCATGCGGCAGAGAAGGAGCAGTGACACGCGGAAGGGGGAGCCGCCTCCATGGCACCGGAAGTGACGTGAGCACATACGGGGGTTTATAGGTAAGCGGTTAGGAATAGTTTGTTAGGAGCCTTTTGGGACAAAATAATTTTGGCAAATACCCATTGAAAAAGACACCAATAGGTTTCAAAACGTCTGGGAATGCTGTAATACAACTCTTGTGAATAATAAACAAATATTGATGAAAAGACCGGAGAGTGAAGCGTTTTCTTCCTTGGGGTTGAACGTAAATCTACATTTTTCCACGCAGCACCCCGGCAGATGATCCTTGGAACAGTGAGTGCACTATAACTGTTATTGCTATATATATATATATATATATATATATATATATATATATATATATATATATTTATATGTATAAACATGTTAAAGCCCTTCCCCTCCTTTTTTTTCTCTAACACCTGAGACCTCATATTTTTGAGCCCTTATATTTTTTTAAAATAATTTGTATTATATGGTGTCATTTTGAGTGTAACTATACTTTGTAATGTATTTTTGTTTCACAAAGAAAAAGAGCTCTGAGGTCATGCGAACCTGATGTGTGTTAAATTCAAATGTGCTCAAACTATTGTGTTTACTTCCAACTTGTAATAAGAGCAAAAAAACCTGATACGCGCAAACACCCCCTTTTAGCTTCCACTTAGCTTTTAGCAATCCACTCATAATTTAGCCCTAAGAGTTTAACAGATTGGTGTCTTTATAACACTGGAGAAAGGTAACTAAGATTACATCAGGATTTTGAACAAGACCAAGTTGTACATAATTTAGACAGGAGTAAGATCTTGCCCTAGATCATTCTAAACAAGCCTTGAATATCTACAGAACACTTTATAAAAACATAATTATAAATATAATATATAGAAACATAATTGCATATAATACAATAATATAATTTAAATAAACAATGTAACATTTGATTTAAAAATAAATACATTAGAAATACTTAAATTCTCTGTTAAACTTGTAAAAAATGTATCCTACAATATAAAGTAGGTTTATTCCTTAAACAAAAAACACATTGGGGGATATGTATCAAGTTGTCAACTGTGTTGCATTCGCCGGGATCAATACTCTTGTCTAACTTCGCCTAACATTGCGGCCGCGGATCTCTATACGCTCTCCTTATTTATAAAAAAAAGCCAGCAAAAAGACGTGCACCAAGTACAAGGTGATGAGCATCAGACTGTTGTTAACTAGCAGTCATCGATCTTGCATCTATTCAGCTTTCTCCCAACTTTATTTATACCCTGCTGTCACTAAACGCCGCCACTATAATAAAATGTTTAACCCCTATCCCACCGCTCCCTGACATCGCCGCAACCTAAATAAAGTTATTAACCCCTATCCCGCCGCTCCCCGACACTGCTGCAACCTAAATAAAGTTATTAACCCCTATTCCGCGGCTCCCAGACACCGGCGCAACCTAAATAAAGTTATTAACCCCTATCCCGCCGCTCCCCGACACCGGCGCAACCTAAATACCTAAACACCACCACCACTAAATAATCGTATTAACCCCTAAACCTATGGCCTGCCACATCACTACCACTAACTAAACCTATTAACCCCTAAACCGTCAGCCCCCAACATCGCCAAAAACTAAATTAAGCTATTAACCCCTAAACCTAACAACCCCCTAACTTTAAATTAAAATTACAAGATCCCTATCTTAATATAAATTAAAACTTACCTGTAGAATTAAAAGAAACTATTTTAAACTATTAATTAACCTACCCTAACTATTATGCTACAATTAAATTAAACTAATAAATAAATAAATAAATAAATAAATAAATAAATTACATATTTAAAAAAACTAACCCTACTCAAATTATTTAAATATACTATTAAACAAACATTATTAAAAGTACTAAGTTACAGCGGTTTCACAGGACAGGTTCCTCTCAGAACAGGTCTTGCCATGGTCGACCAAAGAAGTTGAGTGCACATGCTCAGCATCATATCCAGAGGATGTCTTTGGGAAATAGACGTATGAGTGCTGCCAGCATTGCTGCAGATGTTGAAGGGCTGGGGGCTCAGCCTTTCAGTGTTAAGACCATACGCTGCACACTGCATCAAATTGGTTTGCATGGCTGTCGTCCCAGAAGGAAGCCTCTTCTAAAGATGATGCACAAGAAAGCCTGCAAACAGTTTGCTGAAGACAAGCAGACTAAGGACATGAATTTCTGGGACCGTGTCCTGTGGTCCGATGAGACCAAAATAAACGTATTTGGTTCAATGGAGTCAAGTGTGTGTGGTGGCAACCAGGTGAGGAGTACAAAGACAAGTGTGTCTTGCCTACAGTCAAGCATGGTGGTGGGAGTGTCATGGTCTGGGCATGAGTGCTGCCAGCACTGAGGAGCTACAGTTCATTGAGGGAACCATGAATGCCAACACGTACTGTGACATACTGAAGCAGAGCATGATCCTCTCACTTTGGAGACTGGGCTGCAGGGCAATATTCCAACATGATAACGACCCCAAACACACCTTCAAGACGACCACTTCCTTGCTAAAGAAGCTGAAGGTAAAGGTGATGGACTGGCCAAGCATGTCTCCAGACCTAAACCCTATTGAGCATCTGTGGGGCATCCTCAAACGAAATGTGGGGGAACGAAAGGTCTCTAATATTCACCAGCTCCATGATGTCATAATGGAGGAGTGGAAAAGGACTTCAGTGGCAACCTGTGAAGCTCTGGTGAACTCCATGCTCAAGAGGGTTAAGGCAGTGCCAGAAAATAATTCTGGCCACACAAAATATTGACACTTTGGGCCCAATTTGGACATTTCCACTTAGGTGTGTACTCACTTTTGTTGCCAACAGTTTAGACATTAATGGCTGTGTGTTGAGTTATTTTGAGGGGACAGCAAATTTACACTGTTATACAGGCTGTACACTCACTACATTGTAGCAAATATTTACAAAAATTTGAGGGGTGTACTCACTTTTGTGAGATACTGTATATGTATGTGCATTGGAGCTCTTTGCAGTGAAGTAGATAAAAACATGAAAAAACAAATTTATGCAATATTCATATTTAATAATGGTTTTAACTATAAATGTATTTATTTATATATTAACATTCTAATGTTCTGCACGTAGTATTTCTAAATATATACGAACTATAAAATTTTTATGTTGGGTTAGCGCACCTGAGAATATGTGAACGTGTTTGTAGGGTTTTTTCCCACTTTTTTTGCTCCATTGACTTCTATACAGAAATATGTTATCGCGCCTGCAATATTCTAGCTTTGGCTTTTTTTTGTGTCGGATTAGCGCAGAAGCAGAACCAGTTAACTTTCAGTTTACTTTCAACTCATAATATAACTCATGATATAAACACAACCCCATGTGTTTAAAAAGCTTACTTCTAGCGCAGTTAACGCTCGAGTAGGAGCATTATGAAACCTAGGGATATGAAACCTAAAATAGTTTTTTCATGATCCAGATAGACCACACAATTTAAAAAAAACGTTCCAATACACTTCTATTATCTACTGTGCTTCATTCTCTTGGTGTCCTCTGTTGAAGGCGTAACAATGCACTATTAGGAGTTAGCTGAAAGCCAATGACAAGATGCTTATATGTGAGGCGACCAATCAGCAGAATCTGAGTCAAACTAGGTATACTTTTCAACAAAGAATACAAAGAGTACAAAAACAAATAGATATTAGAAATACATTTAAAAGTTATTTAAAATCACATGCTCTATCTGAATCATGAAAAAAGTTAATAAAATGTTTGAAAACAATATAACTGGGACCTTGTAGAATAAAGTCCAACACATATGAGGCAGACAACCACTGCATAATGCGACAGCAATGAGCCAAGCCAATCTTAAAATGCATACACGTATATCCTGTGAATCTTGCACATGCTCAGTGGAAGCTGGTGCCTTAGAAAGTATGCATATAAAAACATGGTACATATTTAGATAATGGATGTGAATGGGGATTTTTTTAAATTGTGTTTTGACTTTTTTAGTCCTTTAAAGGGAAAACCTCCTTGTGTAATATCAATAAATAAAAATTATTTATTGCATAAAAATGTAGCCCAGCATAATACTTACCCTTCAGCAAAAAGACATTTGAAAAAAAAGGAACAGTTGATGAATGTCAAAGAAGAAAGGGAAATAACCCAGTTACTCATTGTAACAGCCACGCTAATTCAGTTCACAAAAAACACGAAGCGACTCCCTCACATTGCCAAACATTTAAAAAATAAATAAAACAAATAATATATATAGTATATATATATATATATATATATATATATTTATATATATATGTGTGTGTGTGTGTGTGTGTGTCAATATCTATATATGTGTATGTATGTGTGCAGTGTTTATAACATTTATTTCAATATAAAATTATGTTTAAAAAGTACGTGAAACACTCCACTATTTGACCTACGTAAAGCAAAACTTTGGTTTTGTGCACTTTTGAGTTAGTGCTCAAGAAATAACCGGTATGTGTTTTCCGCCTGCACTATCCTACATCCAGATTTTAGCACATCCTAGACTTTCACTCGAGTGCTAATATATAACTTTCAACTGGTAATATGAGCCCAAAAATATTTCACTTGAGCGGTGTTAGTGCGCAATAGTGCTATATTCTTTGCAATCTACTTGTATACTAGGCCTTTATTGGAATAACATTATAAGCGTTATGTTCCTTTAAAGGGAGCATGACATTTTAAGCAACTTTCTAATTTATTCCTATTATCAAATGTTCTTTATTCTCTTGGTATCTTTATTTGAAATGCAAGAATGTAAGCTTAGATGCCGGCCCATTTTTGGTGAACAATAAAATTCATCCACCAATCAAAAACTGCTGTCCAGAGTTCTGAACCAAGAAAAAAGCTTAGATGCCTTCTTTTTCATATAAAGATAGCAAGAGAAAAGGGGCGGAGCCGAGCTGTGCTGGGACATGGCTGCTTTCCTGTGAAGCTCTGGAGCTGTTGCCGCTCATGTAACAGGAGCTGTCTTGGTGGGGACCCTAACATGCACACAATTGACCCTCTAACTGTACTTTCGAGTTAGGGAGCAACCCGGATCCCTCATTTTGCCCTATTCCCTCCTCCTTCTACATCCGCACAGAAAGAGATCTAACCTGCTACAAAAACCCGGTCGTCATCTTGGACCAGGCCTCACCACGCTTACAACACCCGGAGCTCTTCTCGGGTGAGATCACACAACCTCCCCTCATAGGGCTCACGCACAGGTCTCCGGTCTCTGAAATCGCGAGACGGATGGAGAGGGTCAGAGAGGCGCGCCTCCCGGCACTTACAAGCGTCTGTTGATGGTCAGGCCCTGCCTCAGCCACGTGGCGCACCGGCGATCTAGAGGACCAGAAGAAGGGCTCGATGTGACGGGAGCCCCCGCTTAGGTGAGAATACCCTTGAGGTTTACCGCAAATCACAAGCCTAGAGATATCACACATAAAAAGCCCTATATATTACCAGGGGCTGGGTGGGAGAAAACTTTCTATCTATGGTATGCTGCACACGGGGGGCACTCTCACAGCGGCCTGATTCCTTATACATGGCCTTTGAAATTAATAGCCCCTTCAAAGGTTACATCCCCAAGAATCAGGATAGTCCTGTGCTGACTGATTGCAGCTGCAAATCTACCTGCTAAGCGCAGATGGTTAAGCCTTATCACAAAAGCAGCCTTATCTCCTGAGGCCTAGTAGCCCCATATATATACAGATAGCAAGAGAAAGAAGAAACATTGATAATAGGAGTAAATTAGAAAGTTGCTTAAAATTGCATGCTCTATCTGAATCACGAAAGAAAAATTTTGGGTTCAGTGTCCCTTTAAGTAAATTCTTTTTTTTACTCATAAAAACAGAGGAATTCACCAAAACGTCCCCACTGTTATATCTGAAAAATGTTATATATGTGTATCAGGAAAAAGCTGAGTGTTCTTTTAAATTGCAAGAGCTATAGGACAAATGTCCATAATATCACACCTTAATAGGTATAACATGATGATTTGATTATGGGATAATAAAGAGATACTTAGCTTCAGAGATGGTTCGGCAGTTTAACAACTGTAAATCAGCATCTTTCTCTTGAAGTCTGACAATGAAATTCTGATTGCATGCAGTTAGCTAGGCACTTACACACCCGAGCCTGGTGTCCACTGGGAGCAAGTAGTAGTTATTGTTTTTTTTTTTTTTAAATGACAGGGAATAATAAGCAAACAGTAGAACATACTGGCTACATGAGAGTGATACATAGTTTAACACAAATATAATATACAAGTGAGAGACGTGTATATAAAGTAAAGATAAGTTACGCTCTACTTTCTGGAACAATCTGCAATACTCTAGAATGTCAAGGGAATACCCAGGTATTACCTCCTTCTTCAATACAATATAATTTAAAAAAACCAAAAAACAACATTCGGGTACATTCACTTTAAAGCTTGATGTCATTGGTTATGTGATTTTACTATATTCAGCGAAAAAAATAGAATGTTTTGAACTTAACTTTTTTTTTGTTACTATCAGAAAATGTTGTTTGCAGAAGTAAACTTACATAGATTTATGTTTGCCATGTTAAGTAGTATACAAATACAATTAGTTTAATTTAGTTTTAATTTTTTAAACTGTAAATTATACTATCTAATTGGGCCCAATACTTTTCAAGGGCCGCAAATGGATCACATCAAAATAACCATGACATGTGCATGTGATGCATGTGTGTGTGCGTGTGTGTAGATATATTTAGGGTTGTGTGTATATGTCTGTGTGGGTGCATGTGTAGGAGTGTGTCTGTGTATGTGTGTGTGGGGTTGGGTGTGTGTTGGTGTATATGAATAGGTGTGTGTGTACATATGTATGAGCATGTGTATGTGTTTGTGTGTCGATATATTTAGGGTTGTGTATTGGTGTGTGTACATGTGCATGTGATGTATGTGTGTGTGTGTGTGTAGATATATTTAGGGTTGTGTGTATATGTCTGTGTGGGTGCATGTGTAGAAATGTGTATGTGTATGTGTGCAGGTGTGTGTGTGTACAGGTGTATATGAATAGGTGTGTGTTCATATGTATGAGCATGTGTGTGTGTTTGTGTGTTGATATATGTAGGGTTGTGTATTGGCGTGTGTATATGTCTGTGTGGGTGCATGTGTAGAAATGTGTCTTTGTATGTGTGTGGGGGTGTAGGTGTATATGAATAGGTGTGTGTGTTCATATGTATGAGCATGTGTGTGTTCGTGGGGTTGTGTGTGTGTGTGTTGTAGAGTGCAGAGTATTGCAATGATCAGGTTGCTATGTGTGTGTACTTTAATATGGGTGTTTTCATTCTGATGTCCAGTGGAGAGCCTGGTTTGCTAAATTGCTCTGAGTCATTTAATCTGTAATATACTACTTTGTTTATTAGAAACATTTTGGGCCAGATTACAAGTGAAGGGCAAATTAATACCCCTGCTTGTGTGTTAATTGCACTAGAAGTAAGATGTTTGCGCTCATCAGGTTGTGCTCATATTAGGAGTTGAAAGTACTCTAGTAGTAACCCGACAAGTCAAAAAATCAGAAGTTAGAATATTGCGTGTGCATTCACTGAATACCCCATAGAAGTGAACGGAGAAAAAAAAACCTATCAACCCACTTTCTCGCAAACACAATCACATATTCTCATTTGCGCTAACCCAACATGAAAATATGAATATTTCATATCCCAATGTTTTTTACAAAGCAGAATTTTTTTTTATTTATTCATAAATACACATTTCTACATTACACCTTTCTACATATATCTGATGGTATTTTGGTAAAATATATATTTATACCTATATATATATATATATATATAATATCTATTTATAAATACATAGAACATGCAGAACATTAGAATGTGAAATATTTACAGTAAATACATAATCAAAACCTATTTAATATGAATATTGCACATATAAATACATATGTTGTTACACACACACACACACACATATATATATATACTGTATATATATATATATATATATATATATATATATATATATATATATATATATATACTGTATATATATATATATATATATATATATATATATATATATATATATACAGTGGATATAAAAAGTCTACACACCCCTGTTAAAATGTCAGGTTTCTGTGATGTAAAAAAATTAGACAAAGATAAATCATTTCAGAACTTTTTCCACCTTTAATGTGACCTATAAACTACACAACTCAATACCAAGAGGCCTACAGTAACATTAAAGGAGCTGCAGGAATATCTGGCAAGTACTGGCTTCAAATGTTTGGGCTTTGGGGTAGACGGCAAGACGGAAGCCTTTTCTTACGAAGAAAACCATCCAAGCCCAGCTAAATTTAGCAAAAACACATCTGAAGTCTCCCAAAAGCATGTGAGAAAAGGTGTTATGGTCTGATGAAACCAAGGTATAACTTTTTGGCAATAATTTCAAAAGATATGTTTGACGCAAAAACAACACTGCATATCACCAAAAGAACACCATACCCACAATGAAGCATGGTGGTGGTAGCATCATGCTTTGGGTCTGTTTTTCTTCAGCTGGGACTGGGGCCTTATTCAAGGTAGAGGGAATTATGAACAGTTCCAAATACCAGACAATATTGGCGCAAAACATTCAGGCTTCTGCTAGAAAGCTGAACATGAAGAGGAACTTCATCAACAAAGGAATGGCTTCACCAGAAGAAAATTACTGTTTTGGAATGGCCGAGCCAGAGCCCAGACCTAAATCCAATCGAAAATCTGTGGGGTGATCTGAAGAGGGCTGTGCACAG
The DNA here is from genome assembly GCF_027579735.1 of Bombina bombina. Taxonomy (NCBI): domain Eukaryota; kingdom Metazoa; phylum Chordata; class Amphibia; order Anura; family Bombinatoridae; genus Bombina; species Bombina bombina. Next base: position 633,129,074 of record NC_069504.1, read on the forward strand.
GAGATGCCCTCGCAATCTGACAGATTTGGAGTATTTTTGCAAAGAAGATTGGGCAAATCTTGCCAAGTCAAGATGTTCCATGCTGATAGACTCATACCCAAAAAGACTGAGTGCTGTAATAAAATCAAAAGGTGCTTCAACATAGTATTAGTTTAAGGGTGTGCACACTTATGCAAACATATTATTTTATTTTTTTATTTTTACTTCCCTTCACCTAAAAGATTTCAGTTTGTTTTTCAATTGAGTTGCATAGTTTATAGGTCACATTAAAGGTGGAAAAAGTTCTGAAATGATTTATCTTTGTCTCATTTTTTTTACATCACTGAAACCTGCCATTCTAACAGGGGTGTGTAGACTTTTTATATCCACTGTATATATATATCCATGCTTAGAGATGTATATGTATGTTTCTCAATGTTAAAGTCCTTTGTCTTTTTATTTCTAACACCTGATATCTCACATCATTGCTCCTTTATAAATTGTGTGTGCATTTTTATTTTTAAAGAATGTTATTAGATAGTGTTATTTTGAGCGTAACTGTAGTTTGCAATGTATTTTGATTTGTTTTGTGCAACTTTTTAGATTCACCAAACAGTTAACCAGAGTTGCAGTAATGATTCTAGCGTAAATCGTGATTGCGTTCAAGCAATCGCGTTTACTTTCAACTCGTAATACGAGCAGAAAGCCTGATGAGCACAAACCTTTGCGATATACCCCATATTGTAAATGTAAAAAAAAGACAGAGGAGCCTAATTACAAGGGATTCAGCAGATACTGTACCTGATAGAGTCACAACATATTGGAAGATTGATACTTAAGTCTCTACACTACAATTCTGCAAGTAGATACTTGTAAATGCATTATAAAGCATTAGGTATTATATGTTCCTTTCAGTCACCTATGTCTACATGGTAACATAAATATCTGAAATGTGAAAAAAGAACAATAATCAAATTAACAATAAATTCTCTTGCCTATAAACAAAACCTGTAAAGTCATGAAAGTTAATGTATGGAAGTAAGGAATCTCCATATTTAGCTCTCTAGTGAACAATGTTATTAACCAGTGAAGAAAGCAAAACTTAAATCAGTTGTATGCAAAACATTTTTAGAAGAACGCATCTCTCTGAGGTTTGCTCTATTCCCACTGTGGTCTTATCAGTCCTCTGATTGTCTTGCAACACAAAAGCGAGCAGTCCATGAGGTGGGAAGCAATTTGCACTCAAGATGTTTGAAAAAATATTCTTCCCAATAATAGCAGTGATGATAACACAGTAAGCTGAAAATGAATTTGTTATATGAAGCAGAAGCAGAGGCTTATGTATGAAGAGCATCTCAGTTAAGACAACACTTCAGAGATTTCCATTCCCTCTGCTGTTGCAGGTGCTTGATTCTCAGTTAATTATTTTTCACAGCCAAAACAACAGTCTGAAACTTCCAGGCCGCAGTGTGCGTCTCACCCCCTACCCTTCTGGTATTATTAAATCATGCAGAGCACCTATGGTTTATTCACCATTAGAGCGTTCTGGCGCCAGACTTCTGCACTCTGATGACTGAGTCCCAAGAAAGCTATTAACAATTCCCTTTTTAGAATATACATTGAAGGATTATAATGGGCACCACAGGCGTATATTATTATCATCATAGAGCACAGATACCAATAACTCCAAACTCTCATATTATGGAGAACAATACACAATGCTTCAGTATATCCAGTTATAGCAGCAGGAACATTAGCATTTGTGCTGTCAGTGAAACAATTCTATCAACAGAAGGATAGATTCGTTTGCCTTTTGTTATTTTGTCATGTTAGTGATTTGCACTGGACATTACTGCAGATAAGCATGTTCTATATACGTAACAGATCCTCTGACTTTATTTCAAGAGATTGGTTAAAAGGAAATTCTACTGTAACTGTAATTAATTAGCACATTTTATTAGTAATTGAATGCATGTTCAATACTGCAATTAAAACCCTTAATTAAATATTTATTGGTATTGTGTAACATTCTGCTTTGCCCCATGCCCCCTAGAGAGGCCAAGAAAAAAATCTGTAGCTTATGTTTTCAAAATGCTGCAAACGCAATAATCAAACTTTGATTTGCAGCATTTGCAGGATACATCATTTGCTTTATGGCCTCTCTAGGTAGTGTAGGCACATGGTTGAAAGCCCTTTAAAATATTCATGTGTCGGGTTCACACACATGAAAACTAAGTTATCTTAAGGTGCGTTATTGAAATATGAAATATAAAATATTTTAAAATATGAATAATAATAATTAAATATTATTATAGATACTGTAAATAATATATACATATTCTATGGATTAATTAGATTTTTTACAGTATCTATAATATTTAATAATTAAATAATTATTAATAATATTTTTTCCAAAATTGTGCTTATATATATAAATATATATATATATATATATATATATATATATAAAAATGTAAAAATATAATACACTGCTGAGCTCAGATGAAAAAAAGTCAACTTTCATCTGGTGCAAGGAGGTAAGAAAAATTAAAATGAAAAAAAAATAAGAAAAAATGTACAGCTATACCTTTAACCAGCACAAGCTCATTAAGCACCAATAACCAATGTTGGAAACCAGTGACCAAAATATCGGAGTCAGAGACCAAATGCAAGATATATTGTCAAACTTTATTATTAGCCATTAAACAATCAAAAAAATGAAAACACTGAACCAAAAATGAAAATACGTTCATGTATACCTTCCCCTATTAGAGGACAATAAACCAAAATGAACAACCTGTGAAAAATCCGCAGATAAAGTCTTGCAGTGGTAGCTACCAAATTGTTCCACCAGAGAAGAAGGGGTTAATCAAGTCAGGCGATGGCAGCATAGAATAAGCAAGCCTTGGTTAGTATGCGTAATTAAGCAATCCCGGTATGAAGTAATGGCAGTCTTTACAAAGCCAGTTTCAAAGTGGTAGGATGGTTAGTTGGTAATCCTTAGTAGTACAGCCAAATGCAAGATAGGGAGCTAGTAGCTAGTAGGTTGGTCGAGTACATGTATACAGTTTATGCAGAGTCGTTATGGAGGGCTGTGAAAGTTGATGACAAAGAATTGTTAAGCTTACCAGCAATTTTCTACTTGCGGGAGTGACATCTCACTACCACCGCAGTGCCGTATCTGCTGCAGAGAATTTATCTGCTCCTGTTGAATCTTCACCCTCTCGACTCACAGCGTATTTCTTCAACCTCACCTAGTGCCAAGCAACGCGCCAAAACATTTCCACGCTCACGGAGCTCCAGTGGGCGTGACAAAACAACTGCTACACCCAAACGTATGTGTTGATTGGGCTTCCTCAGGCATGTGATGCTATGTGACGTAAGGTTCGCCTTTTATTGAGATCAGTTCCTGGTGAATTAACACATTCAGTGCCTCAATAAATACATTAGAGCTTAATATTCACAAAATCTATAATAATAATAACTAATATCCATATTAAATGACTGATTTAATATTATGGCAGCAATGGCATTACTAAAGTATCTATATCAGATCAATAGATTATGCGCAGTTTTCAGTTAATATTGTCCATTCATATTTTTGCACTCTAAATAATCATTAGTAACATCCAATAATGGATTTAAATACAGGTGCATCAAACATGACAAATATTATTTTATTGATGGGTGACATTTCTTACAGTTAATATGTATGCAGGATATCCTATTACATCTTTTCCTAAATATAGTAAGCAGACAATCATGAGAGAGAAATATATATTTTATATTTAATTGGGACAATCAGAGAGAGTGGGCCCACTCAGATATTGTTTAAATGAGTGTAACAGTTTATTTTAGTGTATTTATGTTGTGTTTGGTGCAACTTTTTTTTAACTCACTACCCTTTACATGGTTTTAAGTCATGCTATCCCGACAAGTGTAAATCGTGATTGCGCTCTTGCGTTTGTGTTTACTTTCAACTTGTAATATGAGCGCTATTTCTGGCACGTGCAAGAAGCCCCCCAAAAAAACAACACTATCGTTTGTACGCAAAAGTTAGTGCACCACTTGTAATCTTGCTCAGTGTATTTGCTTGAAGCCCATATCAGTATTTGTATTTATGCTTGTAAGCCACATGGAAGTTTGCATTTTGTCAAACTTGCAACAAAAATGTTTGAAAAAAGATTTAACCTTGCTTTTTTATGCTTTAGTTATATGTAATTGTTATTGTAGGGTGCTTAGATGAAAAACTGGAGCCACAAAGGTGTAAATATGTTTTCTGTGTGTTCCACTACTTGGTTGTGCTTGCCCCTTTGCTTACAATGGAGCTTATCGGTAAGCAGATGGAGACCTTTTGTAGCATGTTTTGATGCAAATGAGCATGATAATTTTTATCTAAAGCATATTCACTTTTACTTTTTAGTTTATCAGATTATTGCATGTCCGTACTTATTATTTACTTAAATGAAGAAATGATATATTTAGCTCCGTGTTGCTACTACATAGACACAATTGGAAATTAATTTATTTTCCATATCAATTGCAAACCAGCCAATAGAATGAAAGCTTTGCCTATTAATTTGGAAAATTAGGCAATAGAAATGCAAGGCACCCCTATATAAGTGGGAACCTCACATTTAAGCTACAGTGTGCCAAGAGACAGCATGAAGAGGATGTTAGGTTTCTTAAGTATAGGAATTTTTTTTATTATAGTTTTTTTAGAGTGGCAAAAGTTCTAATTAACTTTTGCCCATTTCAGGGCATACTTTTTTGCCAGTCAGGTTTTTTTGGCATAGGATTTTTTAATATAGGATTTATTTGTAATGCAAAAAATCTATGATTACTTTAGGGCACTGCCCAACAAATACCCTTGTCAGGGAAATGTTTTAGGGTAGATTTTTTTAAAGAAAGTTTTTTTTTTGGGGAGTGGGGGTTATGTTGGGTTTACTAAAGGGATTTTTTGTATACAAAGGAGATAATTACTTCAACTAGGGCACTGCCTGACAAATGCCATTTTCAGGGCAATTATTAAAGTATGTTTTAGTGTTGTTTAGGGTTTGACTTTTTTAAAGGGGACTTTAGTTTTAGGATAGGTCTTAAAGGTTGAGGTATTTTATTTTTGCTAATGCTACTTTTTATTTTTTGTAATGGTAGTGTTATTTATGTAACAGGGGGCTTTTGTGATGGGGGTGTGGCAGTTAAGGGATTGATAAGTTAGGAGGTTTTTTGCAATGGGGTTTCTGGTGGTTAGGGAGTAAACAACTTTGGGGGTATTTTGTTATGGGGGTGTGAAGGTTAGGGGTTAATATGTTAAGTTAAATGCCTGGATACTCTCTTACTAGGCAGGATTACATATAAACAATGTTGCACTCGGATACTTTTCAAATTATATCATTTGAATATTATGCATTCCATGGTTGGAAGATAAAATATACTCAAAAGAAAATGTATAAAAATATGGTAGTACTTTCTGTTTATTTAGAAAAAAACTGAGAACACAGAGCGCAAGCTCGATTCAAGTAAGATTTAATAACAAAAGCAATACGCATAGAATTAAAAACACACTTACAAGATTTGTAGTTAAAATCAGCATGTAGACTTTTCAGACAGTTGTCCGGGATGTAAGCTGCCAGTCACCCAATGCTGAACCACGGCGTATTCCACAAAATAACTTCTGGTTCCAAACCTCAGGACACTACTCATGAATAGGAATTAAAATCAAATTGTCATGAAGATTGTAAATTAAACCTCAACGCGTTTCTCCCAGTCTACGGCCGGGCTTTATCAAGAGGATTAAATAACACTACATGATTTGCTGAATTGTGCTTTTTGAATGAGAGTGAACTGATATGTTATTTCATCCTCTTGATAAAGCCCGGACATAGACTGGGAGAAATGAGTTGAGGTTTCATTTACAATCTGCACGACAATTTGATTCTTATTCCTATTTACGAGTGGTGTCCTGAGGTTTGAAACCGGAATTTACCTTGTGGGATACGCAGTGGTTCAGTGTTGGGTGACTGACAGCTTACATCCTGGACAAAGACTGAGCAGCAAACTCCTACAACTGTCTGAAAAGACTACATGCTGATTTTAACTACACATCTTGTAAGTGTGTTTTTAATTCTGTACGTATTGCTTTTGTTATTAAATTTCACTTGAATCGAGCTTGCGCTCTTTGTTCTTTATGTGTTCTAAACAGCTGAGAGGAGAGAGCTCAGCTTCGTGAGAGGAGTACATTGAGGATCACATCCATTACAAAGGAAACATTCTACCTGTGTTAATCGATTATTACACTAAGCTTGTTCGACCCATTAAGGTACTGTCCACTCCTATTTATTGAACTTATTGGAAAAATGATAACCTTGCTTCTGTGGAAGAGAGACTGAACTACTATACTACATTTTGTACTTTATATGAATTGCTGTTTTCGATTATCCCATGGAAATTGATGCTGTATGAACTTTTGACAATCTGAACTTTAAACCATTTTAGGTGCTATCTGTTTATTGTCAGCATAAGGTGACAGTTTTTGATAGTCATGATATCACTGTTCTTTGTAGCGCAGATTGTTTCTTCCCCTTTTCGCAATAGACTTTCTGTTAATTTGCTGTTCCTTTGCTGAATAAAGCCTGTTTTATCAGGAGCAGAATCCCCGGACTCAGTTGCATGAAACGCGTTAGTTTCACTTTAAATATAAACATTATATATTAACCTTTTTTAGTGCAAAATGAGCCAAGTCCTAACAGAAATGAATTTGTATCTTTTTAAAGAGTGCACAATCTCAGACATGGCAAATTAAAAGTGCTTGATGGAATGTTGTTTCTGTAGCATTTGTGATTCTGATTTGATAAATCTAGAAATGGATTATCTTGTTGGCACTGAAGCCAAAAAATGCTCAAAATTGTAATTATCTTAAATGGTGTTAATACATTATGCTCAGCTTGTAAACAATGGTTTATGAGAATATATTCTGAGTGGGTCATGATATAAATTCCACATTTAATTCAATAAAGGAAAGCTTTAATTATTTTAAACTAATTTATACTAAATGTCCATTAAATATTATTTATTTTTTATTCTTTTTTGTGTGTCTGTTTTATTGTTTTATTTTGTATGCTTGTAATCTTTCGTTCCCTGAATAAAATTTGTTCATTTTTTTATTTTTGCAGCTAACACAGAACTGTTTTGTCATTGAGAGTTATCATAAATCTTGTTCTCTTTTTCTTGTACTTTCTTACATTGCTTGTATCATGACCCCTATTCCATATTAACACTGATCAGCAAGTGTGTTGCTTTAGCCTTGCCTTTATACTGTGCATTCATTTAGTGGCATATGTTTTTTTCCTCTGGAAAGGAACATAAATCTGGTCAAAAGGTTGTCACTGTAATCTATTTCTGTTCGAATTTCCAACTCATGCATGTGGGCTATTTTCAAGCACAAGTGGGTTTGTAAGAATACTATTTTTTTCAGAGAAAAACTGTAAACATAATGTCTTTAACGCTGTTTTCTCTGAATCTCTAAGAGGGATTTTAGAAAACAGTAAACTCAATTTTAATTAAACAAAGGAGATTAATTCATTGTATATATTGTTCCGTTTAAAGGGATATGAAACCCAATTCAAAACCCCAGATCATGTCATTTTAAACAACTTTCTAATTTACTTCTATTATTAATTTTTCTTTGTTCTCTTTGTTTCTGTTGTTAAAAAGCAGGGACGTTTGCTTAGGAACCGGTCCATTTCTGGAGCACTATATGGCAGCACTTTTGCAAGAATGTTATCCATTTGCAAGATCCTTAGATGGCAGCACTATTTCCTGCCATTTAGTGTTTCAAATGCCTGCCTAGGTATCTTTTAAACACAGAGAGGCCTATTGTGAGCTGCTGGTGCAACGCCGCCCCCTGCAGACTTGCGGCCAATCGGTCGCCAGTAGGGGGGTGTCAATCAACCCGATCGTACTCGATCGGGTTGAATTCCGGCAATTCCTGTCCGCCTCATCAGAGCAGGCGGACAGGGTTATGGAGCAGCAGTCTTTAGACCACTGCTTCATAACTGCTTTAATACAACTAAATATAACTTTAATACATTAAAGGGACATAATACTCATATGCTAAATCACTTGAAACTGATGCAGTATAACTGTAAAAAGCTGACTGGAAAATATCACCTGAGCATCTCTATGTAAAAAAGGAAAATATTTTACCTCACAATTTCTTCAGCTCAGCAGAGTAAGTTCTGTGTAAAAAGTTATACTCAGCTGCTGTCCAGCTGCAGGTAAAAAAAAAAAATGAACAACAGCCAATCAACATCAGCAGTGCTTAGGTCATGAACTCTTTTACTGTGATCTCATGAGATTTCACTTAACTCTCATGAGATTTCATAGTAAACTTCCTTAAACTAAATGGGGAAATAAGATGAGAGTGCACTTAAGATAACTCCCTTAGCTGTCCCGGGACAGACATGGGGTGTGAATACTTAGGACATTTTGAGGTAAAATATATTTCTTTTTTACATAGAGATGTTCAGGTGATATTTTCTAAGCAGCTTTTTACACCTATACTACATCACTTTTAAGTGTTTCAACAAATGGGTATTATGGCCCTTTAAGTGTAGCATAACAGAGGTTTATTTTCAAAACCTCTGTTAAGTGAGAAATTGAACGATGAATTTCAAAATATTTTTTTTACACTGAATATTTATTTATTTGAAGTAATTTTTAGATGATATATTTTAAAGATGATTAATAAAAATGGATTAGTTGTAGTCTAATTGTTATATTGCATGAGTAATACTTCTATAATAGCTTATATAGACAATAAGGGTTATTATTATAGTAGATATGTAATGCAGAATTTGTAAATGGGTGTTGGATATTGTACATATTGATTTTTTTATCTTGAGTCTAGATGACCAGGGTTTTTTTTTTCCTATGGGAATTTATTTGCGGCTAAAGATAAAACTTTCAGTTGTATGTAGTTACTGTAAAATGTCTACATTTCATAAAGTACTCTAAGTGTTTTTTTTTTTTTTTTAGTGGAAAACTTTCATGGGAATATAAGCAAGTGTATTTTTTATTGTGTATGGTCAGACAGGCAAGTGGGAACATGTTGGTTGGAAAGCTCTGAAAAAATAGTTGTGTTAAAAATTATATTAACGTAATCAGTTAATATAACTATAGAAATAATTCAAATGATGTTATGGCATATCTATTGCAAACTACGATATTCATATAGTAATATGCATTGCAATGTGTCATTGTGCATGTAAGAAGCCCAAATTATTATACTGTATGTATAGAAACATTTAGGGCTAGATTAAAAGTGGAGAGCAAATTTGCCCGTTTGTGGGCGTGCGATAATTAAACAGCAATTACAAGTAGTTGTTTATTGCTACCATGAATAGCAATTAGCGCTTATAAAATTAACCAGAGATAAGATATATGGTTAATTTTATAAATGTGCCCCAAATGCCCCCAATATCTAGTCTTAGTTTTCTTTTTAAAATCAAAACATTTATTTATTTATTTTTTTAAAGAAAACTGCACTTTGCCGTTTTTGGGGGCTAAGGTGCCTTAACATTGCGGTCTATGGGAACTGTGTGTTCCCAGTAAATATATCTGTAAATGCTTATATAATTATGTGTTAATGTTAATATGTTTATATACACATATAAATATAAAACTATATGTATATAATCATATAATATATATTTACAAACTGCTGCCATTGCTGCGCTACTTACCTCCTTTGCTGCGCTTAAAGGGACACTCAAGTCAAAATAAAACTTCATGATTCAGATGCAGCATCCAAATTTAAACAACTTTCCAATTTACTTCCATTAACAAAATGTGCACAGTCTTTTAATATTTACACTTTTTGAGTCACCAGATCTTACTGAGCATGTGCAAGAGTTCACAGCATATACGTATATGCATTTGTGATTGGCTGATGGCTGTCACATGATACAGGGGGAGTGGAAATAGACATAACTTTGCAATTTATTTAAAAAAAATCTACTACTCATTTGCAGTTCAGAAAATGAGGCCAATTTATTAAAGGTCTTGCGGACCTGATCCGACAGTGCGGATCAGGTCCGCAAGAACTCGCTGAATGCGGAGAGCAATACACTCTCCATATTCAGCATTGCACCAGCAGCTCACAAGAGCTGCTGGTGCAACGCCGCCCCCTGCAGACTCGCGGCCAATGGGCCGCCAGCAGGGAGGTGTCAATCAACATGATCGTACTCGATCGGGTTGAATTGTGGCGATTCCTATCCACCTCATCAGAGCAGATGAACAGGGTTATGGCGCAGCGGCCTGTAGACCGCTGCTTCATAACTGGTGTGTCTGGCGAGTCTGAAGACTCGCCAGAAACATGGCCCTTCAAGCTCCATTCGGAGCTTGATAGATAGGCCCCTAAATGCTATGGCATTGTCTTCTTATCATGCATTTGGTGATCATGCAAATCTACTGTATTGACTGTTCCTTTAAGTTCTGTGCCATCTCTGACTGCATCAGAACGAGGGTCCCATTGGAGCCTATGGAAGTCCACTCTCGTGAGCACAATGCTAACGTGCAATGCAAACACAAGGTCACGTTCGCATTGCACCTAAATTGTAATACTAGTGCCCATTAGCGTGTACTGGTATTACAAAGTGGAACGCAAATATAGCTTTAGCAAAAGCAATATATTGCACTCCATCTATAATCTGGCCCTTATTCTTTATAACTCTAAATCTACTGACTGATTCTCCTTGCCAAATTTTCATGAAATAAAAAATGTGATGTTGAATATAATCTACTAATTTAAATAGTTTACATAACATAAAAATTACAATGAAAAAGAATTTGACTGTCTAAAATGTTCATACGGTATATAAAATGTTTGCTATATGTCTACATTATGTATTAAACTGCACATGGTTTTTAGCAACATATTCACTATCTGAAACAGTGAATAAAATGTTTCTTTGGGATCCAACTTTCATATTTCTAAATGCACCAGCAAGCACGTTGGTGAGTAATTTTGTGCAACAACAGGGGTACACATAATATAAAGTGTTACTGCCAGGTGTAAAAGCATTTTCAGCTATCCTTCTGTGCCTGGAGATGTGTTCCTAAGCATAATCAGATTCGTTTCTACACCTACACACTAGGTAAAAATCCGTTACCTAATCAAAAACCCATTCTTCCTCAATCAATGAGAAATTTAAACAGTGCCTCATTTGCAGTATTTCTGCTCACATTGCTTCTCAGCTTATGTGATATAGCAAAATTCATGTGCCATAAATGAGTGATTCCCTATGCAATATGCAGCCTTGAGTTTTAAAATAGAAGTGGATTGAGACAGTTCTTCTCATCCACAAGCATTCATTTTTTAAAATGGGAAAATTAGTATTCTAGTGAATGCTATAAAATTACTAACTAATGATAACACCTATCTAATGTTGTTTATTAAGATTTTGCATTTATAAACCCCATTAGAAAGACTGCCTATAGATTAGATAGAATTAATTAGTGAAATGCAATATTTAGAAACATTCTCACTTTGATTCTTTTTTAATATAATAATATTGTTAATGGTTAATTCAACCTTCATAATAAGAGAATTATCATCTTAAAGGGACAGTATACACCAATTTTCACATAACTGCATGTAATATACACTACTATAAAGAATAATATGCAGAGATACTGATCTAAAAATCCAGTATAAAACCATCTAAAATTTTACTTAGAAGCTTCCAGTTTAGCTCTGTTTAAAAGGTTACTGAAACACCCACTGCAAGTGGGAAATATCAAACACTCCCCCTCCCCCTTCATTTGCAAATTAAAAGACCCTTTACACAAACAAAAGCAAGCTGGAGTAGGTATACGTCGGTATTCTCCTAAAAGTTTGGGGCTTGGCTAGGAGTCTGAAAATCAGAGCAATGTTATTTAAAAATAAGCAAAACTATCCATTAAAAAACAAATAAAAAAAAAAACATTATGGGCTATATAAATAGATCATCTACAAAACATTTATGCAAAGAAAAAACGAGTGTATAATGTCCCTTTGAATAACTTTTCAATTCTATATTGTTTGAACCACCAGCAATATATAAGCGTATACAATAACTGGGAACTAAGGCCTAGATTTGGAGTTTGGCGTTAGCCGTGAAAACCAGCGTTAGAGGCTCCTAACGCTGGTTTTAGGCTAACTCCGGTATTTGGAGTCACTCAAAAAAGGGTCTAACGCTCACTTTTCAGCCGCGACTTTTCCATACCGCAGATCCCCTTACGTCAATTGCGTATCCTATCTTTTCAATGGGATTTTTATAACTCCGGTATTTAGAGTCGTTTCTGAAGTGAGCGTTAGACATCTAACGACAAAACTCCAGCCGCAGAAAAAAGTCAGTAGTTAAGAGCTTTCTGGGCTAACGCCGGTTTGTAAAGCTCCTAACTACTGTACTCTAAAGTACACTAACACCCATAAACTACCTATGTACCCCTAAACTGAGGTCCCCCCACATCGCCGCCACTTGATTAAATTTTTTTAACCCCTAATCTGCCGACCGCCACCTACGTTATACTTATGTACCCTTAATCTGCTGCCCCTAACACCGCCGACCCCTGTATTATATTTATTAACCCCTAATCTGCACCCCACAACGTCGCCGCCAGCTACCTACAATAATTAACCCCTAATCTGCCGACCGCAAAGCGCCGACACCTACATTATAGCTATGTACCCCTAATCTGCTGCCCCTAACACCGTCGACCCCTATATTATATTTATTAACCCCTAATCTGCCTCCCTCAATGTCGCCTCCACCTGCCTACACTTATTAACCCCTAATCTGCCGAGCGGACCGCACCGCTACTATAATAAAGTTATTAACCCCTAATCCGCCTCACTAACCCTATAATAAATAGTATTAACCCCTAATCTGCCCTCCCTAACATCGCCGACAACTAACTTCAATTATTAACCCCTAATCTGCCGACCGGAGCTCACCGCTATTCTAATAAATGTATTAACCCCTAAAGCTAAGTCTAACCCTAACACTAACACCCCCCTAAATTAAATATAATTTTAATCTAACGGAATTAATTAACTCTTATTAAATAAATTATTCCTATTTAAAGCTAAATACTTACCTGTAAAATAAACCCTAATATAGCTACAATATAAATTATAATTACATTGTAGCTATTTTAGGATTAATATTTATTTTACAGGCAACTTTGTAATTATTTTAACCAGGTACAATAGCTATTAAATAGTTAAGAACTATTTAATATTTACCTAGTTAAAATAATTACAAAATTACCTGTAAAATAAATCCTAACCTAAGTTACAATTAAACCTAACACTATACTATCATTAAATTAATTACATAAAATACCTACAATTACCTACAATTAAACCTAACACTACACTATCAATACATTAATTAAATACAATATCTACAAATAACTACAATGAAATAAATTAACTAAAGTACAAAAAATAAAAAAATATTTACAAACATAAGAAAAATATTACAACAATTTTAAACTAATTACACCTACTCTAAGCCCCCTAATAAAATAACAAAGCCCCCCAAAATAAAAAAATGCCCTACCCTATTCTAAATTACTAAAGTTCAAAGCTATTTTACCTTACCAGCCCTGAACAGGGCCCTTTGCGGGGCATGCCCCAAGAAGTTCAGCTCTTTTGCCTGTAAAAAAAAACATACAATACCCCCCCCCAACATTACAACCCACCACCCACATACCCCTAATCTAACCCAAACCCCCCTTAAATAAACCTAACACTAAGCCCCTGCAGATCTTCCTACCTTGTCTTCACCATACCAGGTTCACCGATCGGTCCAGAAGAGCTCCTCCGATGTCCTGATCCAAGCCCAAGCGGGGGGCTGAAGATGTCCATGATCCTTTAGAAGTCTTCATCCAAGCGGGGCAGAAGAGGTCTTCCATCCGATTGAAGTCTTCATCCATGCGGGGCAGAAGAGGTCTTCCATCTGATTGAAGTCTTCATCCAGGCAGCATCTTCTATCGACATCCATCTGGAGCGGAGCGGCAGCATCCTGAAGACCTCCGACGCGGAACATCCATCCTGGCCGACGACTGAACGACGAATGACGGTTCCTTTAAATGGCGTCATCCAAGATGGCGTCCCTCGAATTCCGATTGGCTGATAGGATTCTATCAGCCAATCGGAATTAAGGTAGGAATATTCTGATTGGCTGATGGAATCAGCCAATCAGAATCAAGTTCAATCCGATTGGCTGATCAAATCAGCCAATCAGATTGAGCTTGCATTCTATTGGCTGTGCCTATCAGCCAATAGAATGCGAGCTCAATCTGATTGGCTGATCGGATCAGCCAATCGGATTGAACTTGATTCTGATTGGCTGATTCCATCAGCCAATCAGAATATTCCTACCTTAATTTCCGATTGGCTGATAGAATCCTATCAGCCAATCGGAATTCGAGGGACGCCATCTTGGATGACGCCATTTAAAGGAACCGTCATTCGTCGTTCAGTCGTCGGCCAGGATGGATGTTCCGCGTCGGAGGTCTTCAGGATGCTGCCGCTCCGCTCCAGATGGATGTCGATAGAAGATGCTGCCTGGATGAAGACTTCAATCGGATGGAAGACCTCTTCTTCCCCGCATGGATGAAGAATTCAATCGGATGGAAGACCTCTTCTGCCCCGCTTGGATGAAGACTTCTACCGGATCATGGACATCTTCAGCCCCCCGCTTGGGCTTGGATCAGGACATCGGAGGAGCTCTTCTGGACCGATCGGTGAACCTGGTATGGTGAAGACAAGGTAGGAAGATCTTCAGGGGCTTAGTGTTAGGTTTATTTAAGGGGGGTTTGGGTTAGATTAGGGGTATGTGGGTGGTGGGTTGTAATGTTGGGGGGGGTATTGTATGTTTTTTTTTACAGGCAAAAGAGCTGAACTTCTTGGGGCATGCCCCGCAAAGGGCCCTGTTCAGGGCTGGTAAGGTAAAAGAGCTTTTAACTTTAGTAATTTAGAATAGGGTAGGGCATTTTTTATTTTGGGGGGCTTTGTTATTTTATTAGGGGGCTTAGAGTAGGTGTAATTAGTTTAAAATTGTTGTAATATTTTTCTTATGTTTGTAAATATTTTTTTATTTTTTGTAACTTAGTTCTTTTTTATTTTTTGTACTTTAGTTAGTTTATTTCATTGTAGTTATTTGTAGATATTGTATTTAATTAATGTATTGATAGTGTAGTGTTAGGTTTAATTGTAGGTCATTGTAGCTATTTAATTTAATTAATTTAATGATAGTATAGTGTTAGGTTTAATTGTAACTTAGGTTAGGATTTATTTTACAGGTAATTTTGTAATTATTTTAACTAGGTAACTATTAAATAGTTCTTAACTATTTAATAGCTATTGTACCTGGTTAAAATAATTACAAAGTTGCCTGTAAAATAAATATTAATCCTAAAATAGCTACAATGTAATTATAATTTATATTGTAGCTATATTAGGGTTTATTTTACAGGTAAGTATTTAGCATTAAATAGGAATAATTTATTTAATAAGAGTTAATTAATTTCGTTAGATTAAAATTATATTTAACTTAGGGGGGTGTTAGTGTTAGGGTTAGACTTAGCTTTATGGGTTAATACATTTATTAGAATAGCGGTGAGCTCCGGTCGGCAGATTAGGGGTTAATAATTGAAGTTAGGTGTCGGCGATGTTAGGGAGGGCAGATTAGGGGTTAATACTATTTATTATAGGGTTAGTGAGGCGGATTAGGGGTTAATAACTTTATTATAGTAGCGGTGCGGTCCGCTCGGCAGATTAGGGGTTAATAAGTGTAGGCAGGTGGAGGCGACATTGTGGGAGGCAGATTAGGGGTTAATAAATATAATATAGGGGTCGGCAGTGTTAGGGGCAGCAGATTAGGGGTACATAAGGATAATGTAAGTAGCGGCGGTTTACGGAGCGGCAGATTAGGGGTTAAAAATTATATGCAGGGGTCAGCGATAGCAGGGGCAGCAGATTAGGGGTTAATAAGTGTAAGGTTAGGGGTGTTTAGACTCGGGGTACATGTTAGGGTGTTAGGTGCAGACTTAGGAAGTGTTTACGCATAGCAAACAATGGGGTTGCGTTAGGAGCTGAACGCTGCTTTTTTGCAGGTGTTAGGTTTTTTTTCAACTCAAACAGCCCCATTGTTTCCTATGGGGGAATCGTGCACGAGCACGTTTTTGAGGCTGGCCGCGTCCATAAGCAATTCTGGTATCGAGAGTTGAAGCTGCGTTAAATATGCTCTACGCTCCTTTTTTGGAGCCTAACGCAGCCTTTATGTGGACTCTCGATACCAGAGTTATTTTTATGGTGCGGTCAGAAAAAAGCCTGCGTTAGCTACGCGGGTCCTTACCGACAAAACTCTAAATCTAGCCGTAAGCTTCTATATGTTCCATATCATATAATGTTGCAGTTGCGCAATTAAAGAAATAAACACATGGTTTAGAAATTAACTTATATAATTTTTAGATTAGGATCACAATAGCAAATATTATGAATGATTATTTGCATAATTTTAAAAGCTCCAGGTTTGTTCAAATATTACAAATGGGAATAGTAATCTTTAAGAAGCTGAGATAATTATGTCTCTCTGTAGTTTTATAGTTACTTTGGGGTGTATATAATGTGCATTCAGATGTGTCCATCTGGTTTAAATTATTACCAAATCTCAAGGCTCATAGGTAGTTGCCATAGTAACAGCAGCTCTGTCTTCTACATGTCAATAAATCTATGCATATTTTACAAATACTGCTGTGCTTACCTTTAACTGTGATCAACTTAGAATTAATCTTTTGTAGTTTGTTTATTAAGAAAAATCTGTTCATCCTCTATTTCCTTTAAGGAACATCTTCAGGTCAGCAGAGGAGCAGCAGAACTGCAGCTTAAACTTAACTAAAGCAGTTAAAAAAGTAGCTAGTGTCACTGCTACAAGCCAGCAGCACAACATATATATATATATATATATATATATATATATATATTGCATACGAAGAGAGAAGCGCTCTACCAGGAACGAACAACAGCTCAGTGGCTTGTTCTATGGTGATTTACCACCCGGAAGCAGCCTCTTTTAGACCAGTGTGATTTTAACAGAAGAAAACTTTCCTGAAGTATATCAGTCTGATCCTGCCAAGTAAGGTCAGTCCAGCCCCGAAATACCAGGCAATTCTCCTCTGAACAAGGAACATGACAACCCCAGACGATCGTTTCGGCCTCCTATGGGCCTCGTCAGTGAGGTGCAGCCACATTCCTCTAAGCACACTGGGCAAGGAGTCCATGTCTGGTTTCCCCCATCACCCATAGGGAGACTTCTGGGGTTGTCATGTTCCTTGTTCAGGGGAGAATTGCCTGGTATTTCGGGGCTGGACTGACCTTACTTGGCAGGATCAGACTGATATACTTCAGGAAACTTTTCTTCTGTGAAAAGCACACTGGTCTAAAAGAGGCTGCTTCCAGGTGGTAAATTGCCATAGAACAAGCCACTGAGCTGTTGTTCATTCCTGGTAGAGCGCAAAAAAATAAATAAAATATATATATATATATATATATATATATATATACTATACTATATATAAATACAAAAAGATCGGCACTCACCAACAGACCCATCCACACTGTGCCCTGCTAAAAACGTATCCAAATAGGCAATCTTGTTGATCAGGACCCGGTGTGAATCCCATACGAACACCAAGAACAAGCAGGCACCAAGAGAAATGTCAACCACCTTTATTGTGTCGCATTAAAACATATGTGTTTTAATACGGCACAATAAAGGTGGTTGATAGTTCTCTTTGTGACTGCTTGTTCTTGGTGTTTGTATGGAATTCACACCGGGTCCTGATCAACAAGATTGCATATATATATATATATATATATATATATATATATAATATATATATATATATATATATATACACACACACACAGTTATATATATATATATATATATATATATATATATATATATATATACACACACACACACAGATAGATATATATATATATATTCTTACATATGTCTGGTAAAGGAATCAACCATCTAATAAGGCATTGATAAATCGTTTATTTGATTAGTGTAAATTTGAACTTTTGAAACCTTGTCAACTTGCAGAGTTACAGTTTTAACTATGTGAACGATTAAACTAAACCTTTTTGTTGTTTGCATTTGTTATTTAGTTTTTTTCATTAAAAGAACCAATTATTCATCTTTTCAGAAAAAAGCAATGGATATGGACATTTTTTAATTTTTTTACATTTGTCCAAAAAAAATGCACGTCTAGTGCTTATTAACGGCCAGATTTAGAGTTTTGTCGGTAACGACCCGCGTAGCTAACGCTGGCTTTTTTCTGGCCGCTCCTTTAAAATAACTCTGGTATTGAGAGTCCATATAATGTCAGCGTTAGGCTCCAAAAAAGGAGCGTAGAGCATATTTAACGCAAATGCAACTCTCGATACCAGAGTTGCTTACTGACGCGGCCAGCCTCAAAAACGTGCTTGTGCACGATTCCCCCATAGGAAACAATGGGGCTGTTTGAGCTGAAAAAAAAAACCTGCAAAAAAGCCGCGTTCAGCTCCTAACGCAGCCCCATTGTTTGCTATGGGGAAACACGTCCTACGTCTGCACCTAACACCCTAACATGTACCCCGAGTCTAAAAACCCCTAACCTTACACTTATTAACCCCTAATCTGCCGCCCCCGCTATCGCTGACCCCTGCATATTATTTTTAACCCCTAATCTGCCGCTCCGTAAACCGCCGCTACTTACATTATCCTTATGTACCCCTAATCTGCTGCCCCTAACACCGCCGACCCCTATATTATATTTATTAACCCCTAATCTTCCCCCCACAACGTCGCCTCCACCTGCCTACACTTATTAACTCCTAATCTGCCAAGCGGACCGCACCGCTATCATAATAAAGTTATTAACCCCTAATCCGTCTCACTAATCCTATAATAAATAGTATTAACCCCTAATCTGCCCTCCCTAACATCGCCGAAACCTAACTTCAAACATTAACCCCTAATCTGCCGACTGGAGCTCACCGCTATTCTAATAAATGTATTAACCCCTAAAGCTAAGTCTAACCCTAACACTAACACCCCCTAACTTAAATATAATTTAAATCTAACGAAATTAATTAACTCTTATTAAATAAATTATTCCTATTTAAAGCTAAATACTTACCTGTAAAATAAATCCTAATATAGCTACAATATAAATTATAATTATATTATAGCTATTTTAGGATTAATATTTATTTTACAGGTAACTTTGTATTTATTATAACCAGGTACAATAGCTATTAAATAGTTAAGAACTATTTAATAGCTAAAATAGTTAAAATAATTACAAAATTACCTGTAAAATAAATCCTAACCTAAGTTACAATTAAACCTAACACTATACTATCATTAAATTAATTAAATAAAATACCTACAATTACCTACAATTAAACCTAACACAACACTATCAATACATTAATTAAATACAATACCTACAAATAACTACAATGAAATAAACTAACTAAAGTACAAAAAATAAAAAAGAACTAAGTTACAAAAAATAAAAAAATATTTACAAACATAAGAAAAATATTACAACAATTTTAAACTAATTACACCTACTCTAAGCCCCCTAATAAAATAACAAAGCCCCCCAAAATAAAAAATGCCCTACCCTATTCTAAATTACTAAAGTTCAAAGCTCTTTTACCTTACCAGCCCTGAACAGGGCCCTTTGCGGGGCATGCCCCAAGAAGTTCAGCTCTTTTGCCTGTAAAAAAAAAACATACAATACCCCCCCCAACATTACAACCCACCACCCACATACCCCTAATCTAACCCAAACCCCCCTTAAATAAACCTAACACTAAGCCCCTGAAGATCATCCTACCTTGTCTTCACCATACCAGGTTCACCGATCGGTCCTGGCTCCAAAATCTTCATCCAACCCAAGCGGGGGCTGGCGATCCATCATCCGGTGGCTGAAGAGGTCCAGAAGAGGCTCCAAAATCTTCATCCTATCCGGGAAGAAGAGTAGATCTGGACGGGCAACCATCATCTTCCAAGTGGCATCTTCTATCTTCATCCGATGAGGACCGGCTCCATCCTGAAGACCTCCACGGCGGACCCATCTTCATCCGGTGACGTCCAATCGGAATTAAGGTAGGAATATTCTGATTGGCTGATGGAATCAGCCAATCAGAATCAAGATCAATCCGATTGGCTGATCCAATCCGCCAATCAGATTGAGCTCGCATTCTATTGGCTGATCGGAACAGCCAATAGAATGCGAGCTCAATCTGATTGGCTGATTGGATCAGCCAATCGGATTGAACTTGATTCTGATTGGTTGATTCCATCAGCCAATCAGAATATTCCTACCCTTATTCCGATTGGCTGATAGAATCCTATCAGCCAATTGGAGTTGAAGGGACGCCATCGTGGATGACGTCCCTTAAAGGAACCATCATTCTTCAGTTGGACGTCGCCGGATGAAGATGGGTCCGCGGTGGAGGTCTTCAGGATGGAGCTGGTCCTCATCGGATGAAGATAGAAGATGCCGCTTGGAAGATGATGGTTGCCGGTCCAGATCTACTCTTCTTCCCGGATAGGATGAAGACTTTGGAGCCTCTTCTGGACCTCTTCAGCCACCGGATGATGAATCGCCAGCCCCCGCTTGGGTTGGATGAAGATTTTGGAGCCAGGACTGATCGGTGAACCTGGTATGGTGAAGACAAGGTAGGATGATCTTCAGGGGCTTAGTGTTAGGTTTATTTAAGGGGGGTTTGGGTTAGATTAGGGGTATGTGGGTGGTGGGTTGTAATGTTGGGGGGGGGGTATTGTATTTTTTTTTTTACAGGCAAAAGAGCTGAACTTCTTGGGGCATGCCCCGCAAAGGGCCCTGTTCAGGGCTGGTAAGGTAAAAGAGCTTTGAACTTTGGTAATTTAGAATAGGGTAGGGCATTTTTTATTTTGGGGGTCTTTGTTATTTTATTAGGGGGCTTAGAGTAGGTGTAATTAGTTTAAAATTGTTGTAAGATTTTTCTTATGTTTGTAAATATTTTTTTATTTTTTGTAACTTAGTTCATTTTTATTTTTTGTACTTTAGTTAGTTTATTTCATTGTAGTTATTTGTAGATATTGTATTTAATTAATGTATTGATAGTGTAGTGTTAGGTTTAATTGTAGATAATTGTAGATATTGTATTTAATTAATTTAGTGATAGTGTAGTGTTAGGTTTAATTATAACTTAGGTTAGGATTTATTTTACAGGTAATTTTGTTATTATTTTAACTAGGTAACTATTAAATAGTTCTTAACTATTTAATAGCTATTGTACATGGTTAAAATAATTACAAAGTTGCCTGTAAAATAAATATTAATCCTAAAATAGCTACAATGTAATTATAATTTATATTGTAGCTATATTAGGATTTATTTTGCAGGTAAGTATTTAGCTTTAAATAGGAATAATTTATTTAATAAGAGTTAATTAATTTCGTTAGATTAAAATTATATTTAATTTAGGGGGGTGTAAGTGTTAGGGTTAGATTTAGCTTTAGGGGTTAATACATTTATTAGAATAGCGGTGAGCTCCGGTCGGCAGATTAGGGGTTAATAATTGAAGTTAGGTGTCGGCGATGTTAGGGAGGGCAGATTAGGTGTTAATACTATTTATTATAGGGTTAGTGAGGCAGATTAGGGGTTAATAACTTTATTATAGTAGCGGTGCGGTCCGCTCGGCAGATTAGGGGTTAATAAGTGTAGGCAGGTGGAGGCGACGTTGAGGGGGGCAGATTAGGGGTTAATAAATATAATATAGGGGTCGGTGGTGTTAGGGGCAGCAGATTAGGGGTACATAGCTATAATGTGGGTGGCGGCGCTTTGCGGTCGGCAGATTTGGGGTTAATTATTGTAGGTAGCTGGCTGCGACGTTGAGGGGGGCAGATTAGGGGGTTAATAAATATAATATAGGGGTCGGCGGTGTTAGGGGCAGCAGATTAGGGTTACATAAGGATAACGTAGGTGGCGGTCGGCAGATTAGTGGTTAAAAATTTAATCGAGTGGCGGCGATGTGGGGGGGCCTCGGTTTAGGGGTACATAGGTAGTTTATGGGTGTTAGTGTACTTTAGAGTACAGTAGTTAAGAGCTTTATGAACCGGCGTTAGCCCAGAAAGCTCTTAACTACTGACTTTTTTCTGCGGCTGGAGTTTTGTCGTTAGAATTCTAACGCTCACTTCAGACACGACTCTAAATACCGGAGTTAGAAAAATCCCATTGAAAAGATAGGATACGCAATTGACGTAAGGGGATCTGCGGTATGGAAAAGTTGCGGCTGAAAAGTGAGCGTTAGACCCTTTTTTGACTGACTCCAAATACCGGAGGTAGCCTAAAACCAGCGTTAGGAGCCTCTAACGCTGGTTTTCACGGCTACCGCCAAACTCCAAATCTAGGCCTAAGAGAGCAGGATAGAACATCAAGGAGGCACAATACACAGTAAGAAGTAGGGTTGCACCAATACCGATACTAGTATCGGTATCTGTGCCGATAACAAGTATTTGCATAAGTACTTGTACTCATGCAAATGCACCTATACTTAAACCGATACTTCCACTTCCTACCCAAGTTCCCATTTAATTTTAAGATGTAGTGGAGACTCAACTAAAAATGGTTCACTTCTGTTCGGGCAATACAAATTGCTGTTGTATTGTATTATTGTAAGAGAGATCACTGTACCTCGTTCAGACAAACCCCTGAAGTACTGGGCAGTTAATAAACTGAGATTTCCAGCTCTGGCTAAAATGGCCCAAAATTATCTTTCTGCCCCATGCAGTAGTGCTGAAAGTGAAAGACTGCTCAGCTTAGCATCAAACAACATTACTGATAGCAGAAACATACGTATAGCTGAACATACAGAGATGCTTCTGTTCCTTAAAAAGAACTTGCCACTAACTTTTGAACATTATTATAATTGCTAGATTGCCTGTTTTACTGCTAGTTCTTATCTTGCACAATTATCCTCAAAACATACTCTGAGGAACATCCTTAGCTTATATAATTGCAGGAAGAGTGTTCATAGGAAAAATTAAGTTAATCTATGAACACACATCTTACAATAATAGGACTAGATTTAGATTACATTTGATATATAAGCTTTACCAATGCTCTGTTCACATTTTCAACTCAATAGACTTTAATGGAGTTGGACATGCAATGAGAGCATTGGTAAAGATTACCAGTAAAATGTAAGCTAGCCCATAGTGTTCCCTATGTTTAAACATTGCACTGGTATATTTTTTACTGTATTGCACTTTTGGTTGGTTGTGATACTACATTTGTTATTTATTGTTGTTATTATGAATATATTTTAATGTAATATTTTTATTTATAAACGTGTTCTGTGAAATTTCTTTGAGATTTTACAACTTTGTGACAACATGCAAATAAAACTGTTTTATTATTTAATAATGTCTTTTGAGTTACAGTTCTTTATAATTATAAAGAAGCTATCTTAACTCATTAGTCAGTATTGTGCTTGGGAAACTGTCACATGACTTAAAAAAGTATTGGTAATTGGTATCGGCGAGTATTTTAAAAAAAGTATCGGTACTTGTACTCAGTCTTAAAAAAAATGGTATCGGTGAAACCCTAGTAAGAAGTGAAGTTAAGAAAGTCATAGGGACACAATCAACACAAAGACACATAGAAAAAAGAATTTCATGCAGATAAGAACCATGGCACAATAAGACTGCCCAATATTTTCTAAATGTATAAAATTATCAAGTTTGTAGGATAGCCTTATATTTATCCCAGGCGTTATTGAAGTCCACCACAGTGTTCGTCATTACCACATCCTCTGGATGTTTATTCAATGGATCAATCACCCTTTCTATAAAGAAGCACTTCCACAAAGTACTCCTGAATCTACTACCCTTCAGTTTGAGATCATGATCCCTTGTTCTTCAACCCATATTCAACATAGGAGTGATATTTATGAATTCTACTTCCAACAAAACTCCAAACCCAATAGTAAACCACATTTCCTGAGTAGCAGAATTACACATAATGACTGCAAAATGTGACCTTCTTCCAAATACAATTAGTGCTTGTACTATGTATACTATAGAGCAGTGCTTTCAAAATTGTGTGTCGTGACACATTAGTGTGTCGACAGCAGTGTGTAGGTTTGTCCCTGCTTCAGCACAATTTTTTTTTATTTAAATTTTTTTTTATTTTTTTTTTATTTCCGACTTTCCGGCTGCTTGCTACGCATATCACATGGTTGACTCGTGATTAATACCTAGTGGTGTAGAAAAAGAGTTCATAGAGCCTAATATTAAAAATATAAACAACCCAGGTTTTTCAAGAAACCGGGAGGCAGTTTCAAGGAGGGGGAGGTCAGGATCAAGGGATTTTGGGTCAAAGTATGAGGGAACAGGCTCAACCCAGATACGCACTGAGAGCCAAAAATCAAAGCAAGAAACAAAAAAAGTATCAGTGAATATGGTAATTAATATTTCTTCATATTTGCTTACTGTAATTGAAGAGAAGGTCCTCAATTATGGTCTTGGTTTTGTTCCATTCAAATAGTTTGATTTATTTAAAACCATTTTAGAGTTGGTTAGAGATCTCACTTTGCAGAGGTATTACTCAGGTGATGAGGTGGAACAAAATCCAAGCAGTATGGGTGTTTCAGGGCCAACTGTCTTAAGCTCAATGTCTTTTACAGATACTTGTACACTGGTGTCCCTAGAAAGTTTACAGAATGAGGGCCAAGTTACTGATGACCCCCACCGGCACATTTTTAATCCGGTATTGAAACCAAAGTCTACCTTCTATCCCCTACAGGCAAGGGGCAAGGCTCTAGAAGTATTCCATCAGTGGGTAGTGGAAGATCTAACTGAGCTATCAGGGTTGATACAAGGTGGTTCATTTAATTTAACCTTAAAAGAAAAGGAAGTGTTGACCAAATTACGAGATAATGACCAAATTGTAATTAAAAACTCAGATAAGGGTTATGGTAAGTGTGGTGGTTATGGATAGGGTAGACTACATCAATGAGGCAAATTGCCAATTGAGTGATGTGGATACCTATTCTGAGATGCCACGGAATCCAACAGTTAGGTTCTCTAATGAGCTTAGGCACTTATTGGATGAGGCGGTGGAAGATGGGCTGATTAATGCTCAATCGGCTGATCATATGATTGTAACTGATCCTGTTACACCCATCTTCCACCATCTACCCAAGGTTCACAAGAGTACAAGTGACATCAAGGGGAGACCAATAGTGGCTGGTATTGGTTTTCTCTTGGAACCATTATCTAAATGGGTCGTTTCGTATTTGCAACAGCTAGTTCCTAATTTACCTAGTTATGTGAGAGATATGACCCATACCTTACAAATAATGGAGCATGTTGATTAGACAGATGAGTACAGTTGGCTTACCATAGATGTGGTCTCGCTGTACTCATCTATACCTCATCAACATGGCCTAACAGCAATTGGATATTTTCTTGATTTGTACACTGATTTATCATATGAGATGAAAACATTTCTCATTAGAACAATCAGGTTTTTGTTAGAGCATAATTTTTTTTATGTTTCAGGGACACTACTAGCTCCAGAGGCGTGGCACAGTGATGGGAGCTAAATTTGCCCCATCATACGCCAACCTTTTTATGGGTTGGTGGAAAAGGTGCCACGTCTATGGAGGTAGTGGTGTCCACCAGAAATATATCATTCAGTATATAAGGTATATTGATGACCTCTTGATTGTTTGGTCATCTGGCCATAAACAAGCAGAGGAGTTTGTTGAAGACTTGAAGCTAAATGATGTAGGCATCCATTTCACTTTTGAGTGGCAGAAGGAAGCTATTAATTATTTAGATGTGTCCCTTAAGGGGTCAACTACACTGGGCAAAGTGGTTTCCACTCTCTTTAAGAAGATGATTGCAGGAAACAGCCTGCTACATGCTCAAAGTAGTCATCCTGGCCATGTTCTTAGAGGCATAGCCAAAGGACAATTTATGCGGCTGAAAAGAAACTGCAGTCAGGAAGAGTTCTTCCTAAAAGAGAGCGAAGACCTTAGCAAAAGACTAAGAGAGAGAGGCTATCCGGGCAAAGTGGTGGACAGGGCCTATAAAGAAGTTAAATATATGAACCGAGCGACTATGTTAACAAAAATGTCAAGAAACTTGAAGAAGAAAACTACATACCCTGACCTTTCTAAGCCAAGATTTATTACTACTTTTTCGGACCAGTATTCACAGGTCTGTAAAATTATTAATAAGAACCTACCCATACTAATGGGTGATAAGAAATTGAGGAAACAAGTAGAAGCGGGTTGTTCATTCTCAGCTAAACGTAATGTTACTCTAGGGAATATACTATCTCCTAGTCTTTTAAAGACTAAACCCTCTGCAAGCTCCTGGCTGTGATACTCAGGAACCTACAGATGTGAGAGAAATACCTGTATTTCATGCAATTACATACAAGTTTCCAAGTCTTTTATATCATATCAGACAGGGGAAGACTTCCCTACAAAAGGGTGTATTAATTGTAAGAGTCTATATATTATCTATCTCATTGAATGTACACAATGTAAAAAAGTGTATGTAGGGAGAATGACTAGGGAGGTGGGCACCCGTATATGAGAACATCTATCCTATATTTCGGGGGAGAGACCATGCTCAGCACTCTCTAGACACTTCCTAGACTTTCATCATAAGCATGTGGATACATTCAAATGGAAAGCGATAGAACAAATACAGAGACCTCCAAGAGGTGGGGACAAGTTCCTTATCTTATGTCGTCAGGAAGCCTATTGGATATTCAGGCTAAATAGCTTTGTTCCACTAGGCTTCAACTCTGAGCGTGACACTATCAATTTCTGTATAAGGTAAAAAGGAGGTCTATAAATTAGCACAAAATATGGCTGCTCTGAAAAAAGAGGTTAGTTCCAAAAATACCTCCAAACAATAACTATAAAAACACAAATACAGGGAGCGCTAATGAAAGCTGCTAATATATTAGAATAGAGGATGGAATAGAGCTAGTGATTATAAACATATGCTGTTAGCAAAAATAGATCACAAAATC
Organism: Bombina bombina; assembly: GCF_027579735.1. NCBI lineage: Eukaryota > Metazoa > Chordata > Amphibia > Anura > Bombinatoridae > Bombina > Bombina bombina. Next base: position 633,156,215 of record NC_069504.1, read on the forward strand.
AGTAAATTAAATAAAATATATATTTAATAAACCCTAGTACAAGGTGAATGGCCTAAAACATATAATAACAGGTATAAAAATGAAATAAAAATAAAAAACCACCGGTGGTATGATGGATTATGAATTGAAAATAAAGTCTGTTTTGAGCTCAAATAATAAGTCCAAAGAAACAAAGTTCATTAGTAGAAAATGCAGGTAAAAAACAATAAAGTTTGGTTAAAAGCAGGGTTCACAGCAAAGTCAGTCTGTTTGGCTGAATCAATGTTTGGCTGAATCAATGTAACATTCAAGTAAAGCTTAGTAGGTGGCTAAAAGGACAATCTGCATTCAAGTAGAAAAGTCTGCGTCATAGATAATTCGTTTGACTCACCCAGAATACTTTCTGTTATGCTTCTCCGTGTGCAAGTGTAATAAGTGAGGTGTACACACGTTTAGACCCTTGGTGGACAGGAGATTACCTTTCAGATGAGTGGTATCATTCCAGCGTATACTCTGATTTAATTAATTTAATGATAGTGTAGTGTCAGCCAATCAGATTTAGCTCGCATTCTATTGGCTGATCGGAACAGCCAATAGAATGCAAGCTCAATCTGATTGGCTGAGTGGATCAGCCAATCGGATTGAACTTGATTCTGATTGGCTGATTCCATCAGCCAATCAGAATATTCCTACCTTAATTCTGATTGGCTGATAGAATCCTATCAGCCAATCGGAATTCGAGGGACGCCATCTTGGATGACGTCCCTTAAAGGAACCGTCATTCTTCAGTTGGACGTCGCCGGATGAAGATGGGTCCGCGGTGGAGGTCTTCAGGATGGAGCCGGTCCTCATCGGATGAAGATAGAAGATGTCGCTTGGAAGATGATGGTTTCCGGTCTGGATCTACTCTTCTTCCCGGATAGGATGAAGACTTTGGAGCCTCTTCTGGACCTCTTCAGCCACCGGATGATGGATCGCCAGCCCCCGCTTGGGTTGGATGAAGATTTTGGAGCCAGAACCGATCGGTGAACCTGGTATGGTGAAGACAAGGTAGGAAGATCTTCAGGAGCTTAGTGTTAGGTTTATTTAAGGGGGGTTTGGGTTAGATTAGGGGTATGTGGGTGGTGGGTTGTAATGTTGGGGGGGGGTAGTGTATGTTTTTTTTTACAGGCAAAAGAGCTGAATTCTTTGGGGCATGCCCCGCAAAGGGCCCTGTTCAGGGCTGGTAAGGTAAAAGAGCTTTGAACTTTAGTAATTTAGAATAGGGTAGGGCATTTTTTTATTTTGGGGGGCTTTGTTATTTTATTAGGGGGCTTAGAGTAGGTGTAATTAGTTTAAAATTGTTGTAATATTTTTCTTATGTTTGTAAATATTTTTTTATTTTTTGTAACTTAGTTCTTTTTTATTTTTTGTACTTTAGTTAGTTTATTTCATTGTAGTTATTTGTAGATATTGTATTTAATTAATGTATTGATAGTGTAGTGTTAGGTTTAATTGTAGATAATTGTAGATATTGTATTTAATTAATTTAATGATAGTGTAGTTTTAGGTTTAATTATAACTTAGGTTAGGATTTATTTTACAGGTAATTTTGTTATTATTTTAACTAGGTAACTATTAAATAGTTATTAACTATTTAATAGCCATTGTACCTGGTTAAAATAATTACAAAGTTACCTGTAAAATAAATATAAATCCTAAAATAGCTATAATATAATTATAATTTATATTGTAGCTATATTAGGATTTATTTTACAGGTAAGTATTTAGCTTTAAATAGGAATAATTTATTTAATAAGAGTTAATTAATTTTGTTAGATTTAAATTATATTTAACTTAGGGGGGTGTTAGTGTTAGGTTTAGACTTAGCTTTAGGGGTTAATAAATTTATTAGAATAGCGGTGAGCTCCAGTCGGCAGATTAGGGGTTAATGTTTGAAGTTAGGTGTCGGCGATGTTAGGGAGGGCAGATTAGGGGTTAATACTATTTATTATAGGGTTAGTGAGGCGGATTAGGGGTTAATAACTTTATTATAATAGCGGTGCGGTCCGCTCGGCAGATTAGGGGTTAATAAGTGTAGGCAGGTGGAGGCGACGTTGTGGGGGGCAGATTTGGGGTTAATAAATATAATATAGGGGTCGGCGGTGTTAGGGGCAGCAGATTAGGGGTACATAAGGATAACTTAAGTAGCGGCGCTTTGCGGTCGGCAGATTAGGGGTTAATTATTGTAGGTAGCTGGCGGCGACGTTGTGGGGGGCAGGTTAGGAGTTAATAAATATAATACAGGGGTCGGCGGTGTTAGGGGCAGCAGATTAGGGGTACATAAGGATAACGTAGGTGGCGGTCGGCAGATTAGGGGTTAAAAAAAATTAATCGAGTGGCGGCAATGTGGGGGGACCTCGGTTTAGGGGTACATAGGTAGTTTATGGGTGTTAGTGTACTTTAGAGTACAGTAGTTAAGGGCTTTATAAACCGGCGTTAGCCCAGAAAGCTCTTAACTACTGACTTTTTTCTGCGGCTGGAGTTTTGTCATTAGATTTCTAACGCTCACTTCATTCCATTCCATTTCCATTGAAAAGATAGGATACGCAATTGACGTAAGGGGATCTGCGGTATGGAAAAGTCGCGGCTGAAAAGTGAGCGTTAGACCCTTTCCTGACTGACTCCAAATACCGGCGGTAGCCTAAAACCAGCGTTAGGAGCCTCTAACGCTGGTTTTCACGGCTACCGCCAAATTCTAAATCTAGGCCAAAGTGTTCTGTTTAATTAACGTGTCACCTATTACAACACCACTAAGAGGCAAAGACTGTTCACAATACAGTGTTCATCATTTTTTATTAATACCTAGTGGGTCACAGATCATCTTAACCAATTGGCGCAGCTCAGTGGGAACTGAAACTATTCCCATTGGCGGTTTTGGCGGCACATTGGCTCCTGACTGCACGTGTATTCTCCTCAATCGGCTCGTGACTGCATGCGTAGCCAGTGCCTGGGACAGCAGTGTGTTTGAAGTGCCAGCAGTATTCAGTGCCACTCACAGAGCTCTGAGGGCGGCAGCTTAAACGCTGAGCTGAAGTCAGAAGTCAAAGTCCTTTTTTTTGCAGCTAGCTCCCAGTAGTGCATTGCTGCTCCTGCTCTTGATATATGCATAGGAAGTGGAAGTTTAAAAATGCTTGATGATGAAATGCGAGTGTCTTTAATATTCCATCAAATATTCAGAAACTGTCTTCATCCCATCAACCTCATACATCCTATTAAAATAGTAAGTAGCTATTGGTGTTAAACTTTTTTTAATTCTTGAACATACTTACATACTGTTACTTGTAAATACATTTAATTTTTATATAATTTATGTATGTGTCCGTATCTCTTAAAACAAAATAGTTTAACCTCCTATTTGCTAGTACAACTGAATTACTGTGTCGCAAAATTATGTAGGTTTAAAAAGTGTGTCACCAACATGAAAAGTTTGGAAAGCTCTGCTTTAGAGGGTACAAAGCAAATTATATAACTTCAAAACACTTTGAAAATGTTGCAAATAACTAGCTGATTTAGACAATTTGAAGCATTTTGAAGAACCTAGTTTATAGAATTTGCTTCTCCTGTCCCTTTAAGGGCACAAAAGCAAGAAATGTTTAATACCCCTTTACAGTAAGCAGGTGGGCAACTACACATAAGTTAATTTATAAATTTGATATATTTAAACATATTGACTAATTATTAAAAAAATATATGATTTATGTTTGTGTTTTATACGGTTTCAATTAATGATATGTATATTGTGTACGCCTTTTATAAAGCAAAATATGTTAACTAAAGTGTTGAGTACATTTAAAGAGACATGAAACCCAAAAATGTTTTTTCATGATTCAGATAGAGCATACAATTTGAAACAACTTTCTAATTTACTTCTATTATCTAATTTGTTTAATTCTCTTGGTATCATTTGTTGAAGGAGCAGCAATGCACTAATGGTTTCTAACTGAACACATGGGTGAGCCAATCACAATCAATATATATATGCAGCCACCAATCAACAGCTAGAACCTATGTTCTCTGCTTCCCCTGAGCTTGCCTAGATAAAACATTTCAGCAAAGGATAACAAGAGAAGGAAGCAAATTAAATAATAGAAGTAAATTGAAAAGTTGTTTAAAATTGTATTCTCTATCTGAATCATGAAAGAAAAATGTTGCGTTTCATGTCCCTTTAAGTTACTTTGCATTATATCATCGCTACAGTATGTGAGTTCAAGGAACAGAGGACAGGAAAGGAAACATGAATTCCAATGCTGTCTTGCTAGATATTTCTTGCAGCTATTCATGTAGTAAAGGTTTTGCATAAAAGCAGTCTGTGGAGCTGATTTATCATCTGTCTGTCTGACATGATCCGCTCAGTGGATCATGTCCGACAGACATCGATGAATGCCGACAGCATTCAACTGCTGTTTCCGATGAGCCTAAAGGCTCGAGCAGAAACAGGGGCATCAGGGGCAATTCGGCCCTTGATAAATCATCCCCTGTGTCTCTCTTCACCAGTTATATAAACAAGCTCAAAACTCATGGTACCAGAAGTGGGACTACTCCAGGGACTGAACTACAGCAGCAATACAATAAAATAAACAGGAAAGCACAGCATGGGGCAGTTACAAGTCAATATCTTCCAGCACAATATGAATATAATATCTTCACACTGTTAATAGCTTCAAACCACAACCAGAACTCAGATTTGTGGGGAATTTGAAAGAAGTATGGGAAGCATTTAAAGGGATAGTAAACCCCAACATTTTCTTTTATGATTCAGATAGAACATACAATTTTAAACAACTTTCCAACTGAATTCTATTATCAAAGTTTCTTCATTCTCTTGTTATCCATTGCTGAAGAGACAGCATTGCACTACTGACAGGAAGCTGAAAATATCTATTTAGCCAATCACAAGAGACAAATGTGTGCAGGCACCAATTAGCAAAAGCTCCCACTAGTGTATGATATGTGCGTATTCATTTTTTAACAAGGGATACTAAGAGACTGAAGCACATTTGAAAATAGAAGTGAATTTAAAAGTGTCTTAAAATGACATGCTCTCTCTGAATCATGTAAGTTAAATTTTGACTTTCCTATCACTTTAAACAAAGGTTTACACTGTATATGAAAGTCACAAGCACCTCTTCACTCCCAGATGATCAGACAGTCGCTTTGCTTTTAACTGTTAGTAGATTAGAGGCTCTAGACATTTATAACAGTTTTAAATTCTCAGAAACTGATTGTGACAATTACGAGCTTGTTATGCAGAAATTTACAACATATTATACACACAAGAAAAAATTAAACTTAAGAATGTTTTGTGTTCAACTCAAGAGTACAGCAACCATATCAGACATTAGAAGAATTTGTCATTTACCTCAGATTAAAAACCAGGTTTTGTAACTTTGGTTCTTTGCAAGAATCAGTGACTTGTTATAGCTGTAACAGGAACAAAACACGTGAGAGGCTTCTCAGGGGCTGTGATGTGGCACTGCAAAAAGCTATCTCAATATGTCAGTCTGCTGAGCAGACTAAAAAGCAGCTAGATGTAATGCATAAAGACAAAACTCAGGAAGTGGTGAATGAAGTAAGGATATGCAGAGACAAAAGAAAAGCAGGTTACACCTTTATTAGACAGGAGACATAGTAAACCATTAAGCATGTGCATTCATTTGTATTCATAATGAATATTCATATTGTTTTTATGAAACAAATATCCAAACAAATGTACCAGCTAAGGTCTAGATTACAAGTGGAGCGCTAATTTATCGTGCACCCGTAAATGGTCAAATTAGCCCGTTTACGGGTGCACAATAAATAACAAGCAGGTTTAATGCTACTGCGAGCTTGCGGTAGCAATTAGTGCTCAAAAATTAACCAGAGGTAAAGGAAGAAATGTATTAATTTGCAATACTTTATCTCACATTTGGACAGAGCACCGGATGAAGGAACTGACTAGATATAGAGGTGCATAGTAGTATTGTCAAAAAAATTGGCAGGCATTTCAACAACTTTGTGGCAGAGATTATAAAAGGCAATTGTAGAAGATGAAACTTTTGAAAATATAATACAAGACATTCATTCTGCAAGTAAAAAGGTATACATGCCCAAGCAGTACTTGCCAGATAGGGAATAAATCTAAACTATAAAACATGAAGGGCATTTAGGAATACAATAATTCAGAAGGAGAGCAAGTAGCGTTCTTATCTGGTTAAAATTCTGACATATAACAACTTTAATTTCTACATCACCCACTTATTTGTCTTTTCAATCTGCTCTCCCTAAAAAAACAACTCTGTTATTAAACAAAGTGATTACATGGAATATCGTGGAGTGTATCTCTTTTCATTGAATGGCAAGGGATTACATAGCTATATTAGTTGCTTACTTCTTTTATCCAGAAGTTGAAAAACTGAATAATACTTCTTCAGAGCAGGTGTGGAAGAAATGACGAGCAGTGTTTTTGAGGTATGGTGTTCCAAATGTCAGATAATCCCCCCCTCCAGTTTTCAGGTAAACATTTCAAAGTATTTTCTGAGGACTTTGGATTTAAACATAAAACATCCAGCCCCAGATATCCCAAGAGAAATGGATTAGCAGAGGTTTGAGTCAAAATTATTAAGAGGTTGCTTGTAAAGGCTATGTGCAAAAAACAGGTGTATAGATCGTCCCTCAGTATGAACCGAAAATGCTATCCCAAAAAAACTTTATTTCTCCCAATAACGGAGGGTATATATAATGTAATAGGAAAGAGGTGGAAAGTGCTAGAAAGCTTTTGGTATGGATATATATAATCTATTTAAATGAACCTCTAGTTTAAAATGGGTAAAATCCGGTTATATGGGAAACCTCTAAAATAAATAAAGTAAAATAAATAATGAATGTGGTGTATATCACAAAGTATTAGATGCGTATTTTACTGTTTATAAAGAATAAAATGCAAATCTATCCCTATATAAAATCTTATACAATCTTATACAATCTTATATTAGCATGTGCACAATCTAACGACCAGATTACGAGTTTTGCATTAGAGGCTATGCGGTGCTAATGAGCAGTTTTCTCTCACCGCTCACTTACCTACAGCGCTGGTATTACAGGTTTTTACAAACCCGGCGTTAAAAGGCAAGCATTGAGCAAAATTGTGCTCCTTACCGCACTTCAATACCAGCCCTGCTTAAGTCAGCGGTGAGCTGGTCGTACATGCTCGTGCACGATTTCCCCATAGGAGTCAACGGGGAGAGCCGGCTGAGAAAAAGTAGGGTAAAGCAGGCTAAAGCTCAGTAATGCAGCCCCATTGATTCCTATGGGGGAAAAAAAATTATGTTTACACCTAACATGAACCCCGAGTCTAAACACCCCTAATCTTACACTTATTAACCCCTAATCTGCTGCCCCCGACATCACCGCCACCTACATTATATGTATTAACCCCTAATCTGCCGCCCCCAATGTCGCCGCAACCTACCTACACTTTTTAACTCCTAATCTGCCGCCCCCAGCGTTGCCGCCACTATAATAAACATATTAACCCCTAAACCGCCACACTCCTGCAGCGCAAACATTAGTTAAATATTATTAACCCCTAATCTGCGGTCCCTAACATTGCTGCCACCTACCTATATTTATTAACCCCTAATCTGCCGCTCCCAACGTCGCCACCACTATACTAAATGTATTAACCCCTAAACCTAAGTCTAAACCTAACCCTAACACTCCCTAACTTAAATATAATTACAATAAATCTAAATAAAAATTAATATTATTACCTAAATAATTCTTATTTAAAACTAAATACTTACCTATAAAAAAAACCCTAAGCTAGCTACAATATAACTACTAGTTACATTGTAGCTATCTTAGGGTTTATTTTTATTTTACAGGCAAGTTTGAATTTATTTTAACTAGGTAGAATAGTTAGTAAATAGTTATTAACTATGTAATAACTACCTAGCTAAAATAAATACAAAAGTATCTGTAAAATAAAACCTAACCTAAGTTACAATAACACCTAACACGCTATAATTAAATATATTTACTAAATTAAAAGCAATTAAATAAATTAAATTAAATTAAATTAGCTAAAGTACAAAAAAAACCCCACTAAATTACAGAAAATAATAAACAAATTACAAGATATTTAAACTAATTACACCTAATCTAATAGCCCTATCAAAATAACCCCCCCCCAAAATAAAAAAAAACCCTAGCCAAAACTAAACTATCAATAGCCCTTAAAAGGGCCTTTTGCGCGGCATTGCTCCAAGGTAATCAGCTCTTTTACCTGTAAAAAAAAAAAAATACAAACACCCCCAACAGTAAAACCCACCACCCACACAACAAACCCCCAAAATAAAAAGCTAACTGAAAAAACATAAGCTCCACATTGCCCTGAAAAGGGCATTTGGATGGGCATTGCCTTTAAAAGGGCAGTTAGCTCTTTTGCGGCCCAAACCCTTAATCTAAAAATAAAACCCACCCAATACACCCTTAAAAAAAAACTAACACTAACCCCCTGAAGATCAACTTACAGTTCTGAAGACCGGACATCCATCCTCAATGAAGCCGGGAGAAGTCTTCATCCAACCGGGCCGAAGTCCTCAACGAAGCCGGGAAAAGTCTTCATCCAAGCTGGCAGAAGTGGCCCTCCAGATGGGCAGAAGTGGTCCTCCTGACGGGCAGAAGTCTTCATCCAGACGGCATCTTCTATCTTCATCCATCCGACGCGGAGCGGCTCCATCTTCAAGACATCCGACGCGGAGCATCCTCTTCTTCCGATGACTACCCGACAAATGAACGAATGAAGGTTTCTTTAAGTGATGTCATCCAAGATGGCGTCCCTTAGATTCCGATTGGCTGATAGAATTCTATCATCCAATCGGAATTAAGGTAGAAAAAATCCTATTGGCTGATGCAATCAGCCAATAGGATTGAGCTTGCATTCTATTGGCTGATTGGAACAGCATCAGCCAATAGGATTTTTTCTACCTTAATTAGAATTCTATCAGCCAATTGAAATCTAAGGGACGCCGTCTTGGATTATGTCACATAAAGGAACCTTCATTCGTCGGGTAGTCGTCGGAAGAAGAGGATGCTCCGCATCGGATGTCTTGAAGACGGAGACGCTTTTCAGGGCAAAGGGGAGCTTAGGTTTTTTTTTTTAGTTAGCTTTTTATTTGGGGAGTTTGTTGTGTGGGTGGTGGGTTTTACTGTCGGTGGGTTTCTATTTTTTTTTACAGGTAAAAGAGTTGATTACGTTGGGGCAATGCCCCGTAAAAGGCCCTTTTAAGGGCTATTGATAGTTTAGTTTAGGCTAGGTTTTTTTTTAATTTGTTTTTTTTTTAGTTTGATAGGGCTATTAGATTAGGTGTAATTAGTTTAAATATCTTGTAATTTGTTTATTATTTTCTGTAATTTAGTGAGTTTTTTTTTTTGCACTTTAGCTAATTTAATTTATTTAATTGTTTTTAATTAATTAAGTAAATTTATTTAATTATAGTGTAGTGTTAGGTGTTATTGTAACTTAGGTTAGGTTTTATTTTACCGGTACTTTTGTATTTATTTTCGCTAGGTAGTTATTAAATAGTTAATAACTATTTAATAACGATTCTATCTAGTTAAAATAAATACAAACTTGCCTGTAAAATAAAAATAAACCCTAAGATAGCTACAATGTAACTATTAGTTATATTGTAGCTATCTTAGGGTTTATTTTATAGGTAAGTATTTAGTTTTAAATAGGAATTATTTAGCTAATAATATTACTTTTTATTTAGATTTATTGTAATTAAGTTAGGTGGTGTTAGGGTTAGGTTTAGACTTAGGTTTAGGGGTTAATACATTTAGTATAGTGGCAGTGATGTTGGGGGCAGCAGATTAGGGGTTAATAAATGTAGGTAGGTGGCGGCGATGTTAGGGACGGCAGATTAGGGGTTAATAATATTTAACTAATGTTTGTGAGGCAGGAGTGCGGCAGTATGTTTACTATAGTGGCGGCGACGTTGGGGGCGACAGATTAGGGGTTAATAAGTGTAGGTACATAGCGGTGACATTGGGGCAGCAGATTAGTTGTTAATAAGTATAATGTAGGTGGCTGCGATGTTAGGGATGGCAGATTAGGGGTTAATAATATTTAACTAGTGTTTGCGAGGCGGGAGTGCGGTGGTTTAGGGGTTAATATGTTTATTATAGTGGCGGCGATGTCCAGATCGGCAGATTAGGGGTTAAAAATTTAATTTTAGTGTTTGCAATGTGGGAGGGCCTCGGTTTAGGGGTTAATAGGTAGTTTATGGGTGTTAGTGTACTTTTTAGCACTTTAGTTATGAGTTTTATGCTACGGCGTTGTAGTGTAAAACTCATAACTACTGACTTTAAAATGCATTAGGGATCTTGGAGGTAGAGGGTGTACCGCTCACTTTTTGGCCTCCAAGGACAGACTCGTAATACCAGCTCTATGGAAGTCCCATAGAAAAAAGACTTTATGAAGTTTATGTAAGTCGTTTTGCAGTAAGGCCAAAGAAGTGTGAGGTGCCCCTAAACCTTCAAGACTCGTAATAGCAGCAGTAGTGAAAAAGCAGCGTTAGGACCTGTTAACGCTGCTTTTTCAGCCTAACGCACAACTCATAATCTAGCCGTATGTTATTTAATATCTAAAAGTTATGGCCACAACCAAATAAAAGTTCTCTGTTTCAGTGTTACTGTCCCAGATATACATCTAATACTTTGTGATATACACCGCATTCATTATTTATTTTATTTCATTTATTTTAGAGGTTACCCTATATAGCTGGATTTTACCTATTTTACACTAGAGGTTCATTTAAATAGATTATATCCATACCCAAAGCTTTCTAGCGCTTCCCGCCTCTTTCCTATTACTTGTAAAGGCTAGTCAGATAAAAACTAAACTACCTTAGTTGTATCTTACCCAGTGACATGTAAATAGCAATTTACTCAAAATGTATTAGAAGAAGAAAGAGAACCTAAGAGAATATCAGAAGAGAAACAACAACATGGTGCAAAAGATCACAGGGAGCTGCATGTTAAGGAAGTTGTGAAAGTGTGGACAGGACAAACCTGGGATAATAAAACTGTGCTGTGTAAATTGGCAGAATGGTAATTAAAGTAAGAACCACATAAGGCTTAGGTATCAGGTGAAATTACAAACATTTACTGAAAATATCACAATGTGCAGGGTTCAAAATGCTGCCTTCAGACATGGAAGTGATACACAACTTAATGGGGATTGCACATAAAAGGCTACCACCTGAGGATAATGGAGCATTTAACATGTTATATTGCCATTTCATCAAGTTGATGTGGAAGAACTTGAAAGAGCAGAGAACATTCACAATAAACTAAATGACAGACAGGAGAGTCTCTTTCAGAATCATAATTTTTTTAAACAAATATACATATAGCATTAGAGCTGTTAGAAAGAATGCTGAGAACTAGTGCTCCATTTATCAATACTTCAACTAGCAATATGCCTGGGTTCGTCAAATTCCAAGCGCAAACAAGCTTTATCAAGCTATGGACCCTATTCAGTTACGATATGGAATTGTAACAGATCTATTTAACCTATTTTCCACCTTTATGATGCCAAATACAGTCAAGTTCTCTGTTATCACACTGTGATGTCTGTAACTTGTGTTTAACAATCCGCCCATATAGCAAATGTGCATTTAGCACCTTTCTTGTTGCAAACACCATAGAACACCTGGAAGTCTGTATGAAATAAGTTGCCCTAGATCAAGTAACAAGTGGTCTATATGAAGCTGTGTATGCAGGACCAATTTTCTTTTAATTTTCATAGACATGTGCACGGGCAAAAAATTAAGTTCTGAAATTTTTGGTTTCCGGTTTATCGATCGAATCGGGGCATAAGAATTTCAGTTGTTGGCATGTATGGTTTGGCTGAATATTCAGAAGAGAGCTGAAATTTGTTACAAACCCATTAAATCCCATGGGAAGCATGCAAAACATTCCTTTTACACACAAAATTACTGCTAGGGAATGCCAACAAATTCAAACATTCATTGCTAACTGGGAAACAAGAACATTCCGGATTTAGAAGTTTTACAAGGAGAATTCAAAAAATAAATTGAAATTAAAAACATAATTTCAACCTTACCATATGATGCTATATTTTTTTTATTTAACGCCCTATTTTTTTTTTTTTTAAATTCCACAAAAGTACCAACAATTTTCACTTTCTCACACACCTGCTCCATAAAAAGTTTGTAGTTAATAGTTATCTTGAAGACTCAATGCAGAGAAGGGCAGGAATAAGAGTATAAGATATCAAGTGCAAATAATCAAGGCTATACATGGATAATGATCACTAGACGTGCTGGGAAAGGAAATTTGTTTCCCAGAATATTCGTTCCCTGCACTATTCAGTTTTTGTTTGTTTAAAATTAAACTAAAATTGAATTTTCGTTAAACATTTACATTCATTTTCAATAAAACCAATGTTTCAAAGCTAACACTGTAGCTACATTCTTACCCTAATGCACTCTGGAGAGTGCGCTAACCCGATCCTTAGTTCCCCCTTAGTTCCCTGAGGATTTGTCATTGATTTATGATGACCACCACAGAGCAGGGGTAACAGGTGCAGGAGTGGCAATGGCAGCAGAGTTACTGAACTAGTACCTGACAGTACATACACCTTAAAAATACACCTCCATTGGAGGAGGAGGAAGGCAACATTTACCTAGAGCCCCTTAAATACAGCAGCCAGCAGAGGATTTGACATTAGCTAATGATGAACACCACAGAACAAGGAGTGGCAAGAGCGGCAGGAGCAGCAAGCAGCAAAGTTTCATAACTACATGGATAGGCCTGACAGTATATAAACCTCAAAAATACACTTCCAGGGGAGGAGGGGGGCAACCTCTTGGACAGTGTGGTCAGCAGTTCCCTAATAATTAATTGTGGTCAAAGCCAAGGCAGGGTAACCTAGCTTTGGAATGTTAGATTTAAGAAATGCTTTTTTGGTACATGAGCTGTGTTGTACTGCTGCTGCTGCAGCTGCTGGTAGGAGATGGAAAATGGATATCTGCCCCCTGCTGCTGTACTGCTCCCACAAAAAAGCATGCCCACCTTTTCTTAGACATCACACAACCGGCAAATCAGTTTGTCCCTCCAGGTTGTCAGTTCTGAGTGCCATTTTCTCCATAATTGTGTCAGTTCAGGGCATTTCTCCAGAGGGTCCCGCATTGTGACCTTTTAGCTGCTCTCTCAGCCTCCTGACAAGTGCTGCTACTTAACTGCCTACTACCCCTTCAGACACCACTTAACGTAAAATTGATGTAAATAGATCCAACTCTATTTTTTATTAGTTTTAAGGTCAAACTACAATTTGGGCACTCAAATTGATTATGAAATTCTCATAAAAGTTCACTTCTTCTTTTAGCATTTTTGATAAATGGAGGTGATAGACAGCAAAGTATTATTAAATATAAAATTGTCAGTGAGGTTGGTTGTTATTTGTTTGTTGTCATGTTCGTTGGCATATTTATATTTGCATTATTTGTTTTTTCTAAGAAGGGATGTGTTGAATATAGTTTGCAACGGATTTGCATTAAATCATTGCTACTGGAAGTAGAGACAGGATGGGTTCCAATGCAGTCTTCTAGAGATTTCTTACAGGTAGTCATGTAATCTAGTTATTGCAGTTATTTCTCTTTATCAAATATAAAAACAAGCAGACAAAACACTTTTGTTCTAAAAAATTATAACATTTGAAAAATGATACACAGCAGTAGATTTCAAATTTGGCCAGAAGCATTTTTGCAATTTATTTTTATTTACAAAATTGGCTCTGAATGTTATCACCGTACATAGGTAATAGGATGGAAAGGTGTTATATATGGTGAAAGTGAAGATAGGGGATGTGATTGGAAGCCTTTATGTTTGGAAGAATAACATAATTTGGAGGCTTTTGTTATCAGTTGGGTGGTTTGTAGCCCCATGGTGCCTATACTAGCACTAGTAATGTTATTGGGGTATATTTCTTCCCAGTACATATGCTGAGCAAATAACTTATTTTTTACAAATGTATTTAATATTTAAAGGCAAAATGCCCTCTTCTTCGAGTATTAAGAACAACTATGGCCTTAAATTATTTGGCAAGTGGATCCACCCAAAAATTACTAACTTTATCCTAATAATAGAGAAAAGCATATAATTATTAATATGCGCTTAGATTATGAGTTTTGAGCGCTATAGGGAAATTAATGAACACAAAGAAAATTGCGTTATTTAATCCCCTATAGCGCTGCCATAACAAGTTTTCCCGCACAAAAAACAAGCACTGTTTGAACATGCTCATGCATGCTTTCCCTAAAAATGGGTAGAGTGGGTCAGAAAACGTCTAACACCTGCAATTGCGGAAAGAAAAATCTCCATAACGCAGCCCCATTGATGTCTATGGGGTAAAAAATACTAATGTTTAAACCTAACACCCTAACATAAACCCTGAGTCTAAACACCCCTAATCTGCTGCACCCGACATCGCCGACACCTGCCTACACTTATTAGTCCCTAATCTGCCGCTCCCGATATCGCCGCCACCTAAATAAAGTTATTAACCCCTAATCAGCCGCTCCCGATATCTCTGCCACTATACTAAAGTTATTAACCCCTATTCCGCAGCACCCCGACATCTCTGCCACTATGTTAAAGTAATTAACCCCTATTCCGCCGCTCCCTGACATTGCCGCATCTAAATAAAGTTATTAACCCCTAAACCTCTGGCCTCCCACATCACTACCACTAAATGAACCTACTAACCCATAAACCGCCAGCCCCCCACATTGCAACAACCTAAATTAAACTATTAACTCCTACACCTACCCCTAAACCTAACCCCAACCCTAACCCTAACGTAACCCTAACCCTAACACCCCCTAACTTTACTAACTATAACATAATTAAAATAGATCTAAATTAAATTTACTATTATTAACTAAATAATTCCTATTTAAAACTAAATACATACTAACCTATGAAATAAAACCTAAGCTAGCTACAATATAACTAATAGTTATATTGTAGCTAGCTAGGTTTTTTTTTATATTTCACAGGTAAGTTTGTATTTATTTTAACTAGGTAGAGTAGTAAATAAATAGTTATTAACTATTAACTAACTACCTAGTTAAAATAAATACAAACTTACCTGTGAAATAAAACCTAAGCTCCCTTACACTAAAAACTAACTTTACAAAAAATAAAAAACACTAAAATTACAAAAAATAAAAAAACCTACCATTACAAAAAATAAAAAAACCTACCATTGCAAAAAATAAAAAAAATACCATTACAAAAAAAAGAAGAAATTATCCAAAAAATTAAAAATGATTCCTATTCTAATACCTTTTTTTAAAAAAAAAAACACCCCAAAACAAAAAAAGCCTAATCTAGAATAAACTACCAAGGGCCCTTAAAATGGCCTTTTGTAGGGCATCGCTCTAAGTTAAACAGCTCTTTTTCTACAAAAAAACCAAACACCCCCTAAAAAAATACATTACACAAAATAACAAACACATTTTAAAAATAATACAATTTCTTATTCCTTTTGTCATACCCATTAAAAAAAACACACCCCAAAATAAAAAAGAAACTAATCTAGAATAAACTACCAATGGCACTTAAAAGGGCCCTTTGTAGGGCATTGCCCTAAAGATATCAGCTCTTTTTCTGAAGAGAAGAAAAAAAAAAATACAAATACCCACTAACATTACAAACCCACAAAATAAAACAAAAAACTATCTAAAAACCTAAGCTACCCATTTGCCCAAACCCTAATCTAAAAAGTTTTTGAAGTCCCGCTTGAAGGATCTTCATCCGGGGGAGAAGTCCTCATCCAGGCGGCGAGAAGTCTTCATCCAGGTGGCCTCTTCAATCTTCATCCTTCATACGGTTGCCGCCATACACTGAATCTTCAATGCAAGGAACGCGATTCAAGATGTCATCCCTATTGGCTGAAAGATTTGAATCAGTTAATAGAATGAGAGCTGCTAAAACTCTATTGTCTATTCAAATCAGCCAATAAGATTTAAGCAGCTCTAATTCCTATTGGATGCTTAAATCCTATTGGCTGTTCAAATCAGTGTTAGGTTTTTTTTAAGGGCTTTTTGGGTGCAGGTTTTTTTTAGATTAGGGTTTGGGCAGCAAAAGAGCTAAATGCCCTTTTAAGGGCAATGCCCATACAAATGCCCTTTCAGGGCAATGGGTAGCTTATGATTTTTTAGATTTAGTTTTTTTATTTTGGGGGGATGGTTGGGTGGTGGGTTTTACTGTTGGGGGGATCTTTGTATTTTTTTTACAGGTAAAAGAGCTAATATCTTTGGGGCAATGTCCCACACAAGGCCCTTTGAAGGGCTATTAGATTAGGTGTAATTCTTTTTTATTTTTGATAATTTCATTTGTTATTTTACGCTATTTAGTGTTTGTTATTTTTTGTAATTTAGTCTTTTTTTCTGTAATTAGATACTTTGTAATTTTTAGAGTAGTGTTAGGATTTTTTTAATGTGTAGTTTAGTTTATTTAATTGGTAGTTAGTTTAATTTTAGTTTAATAATTATATTAATTTAAATGTTAATTTAAACTTAGTTTTTTTAATTTGACAGATAAGTTTAAATTTAATTTAAGATAGGGAAATTGTAATTTTAATATAACTTTATGGTGGTGTTAGGTTTAAGGGTTACTAGTTTAAATTAGATTATTGCGATGTGGGGGCTTTCGGTTTAGGGGTTAATAGTTTACATTAGTATATTTAATTGTGGGGCTTTCGATTTAGGGGTTAATAGGTTTATTATTGTGGCGTCTGTGTAGGGCTTAATAATAATAGTGGGGCGATGTGAGCAGACGGCAGATTAGGGGTTAATAATATTACGGTCAATTATGGGTTAATAATATTTAAATAGTGTTTGCGTTGCGGGAGGGTGGCAGTTTAGGGGTTAATAACTTTAGTATAGTGATGACGATGTCGGGGAGCGGCGGAATAGGGATTTATAAATTGAATTAGTGGCAGCGATGTCGGGAGCGGCAGATTAGGGGTTAATAAATTTATTATAGTATTTGTGATGCGGGAGGGCCTTGGTTTAGGGGTCAATAGGTAGTTTATGGTTGTTAGTGTACTTTTTAACACATTAGTTTTGAGTTTTATGTTACAGCTTTGTAGCGTAAAACTCATACCTACTGACTTTAGATGGCGGTACAGATCTTGTCGTTTTAGAGTGTAATGCTCGCTTTTTAGCCTCACCGCAAAACTCGTAATATCAGCGCTATGGGAATCCTATTAAAAACCGTCATTTTTACGAGTGCGGTACTGACGTTGCGTTACAGGCTAAAAGGCTTGCGGTACACCTATACCGACAAGACTTGTAATGGCTGTGATGCTGTTTTAATGCTGAAAATACCATATTTTCAGCGTTTACAGCCATAACTCACAACTCGTAGTCTAGCTGTAAATGAATAGCAAGCATAAAAACGTAGCGTATTATAGAAAGCTTCAGTATTTTTTATCAATAGATAGCTTTTAATACTGAAAACAAAAAAGTAAAATTAAAACTGCAAATTCATGTTATATCATTGAAACCTATGTTTTTTTTTAATTTCAATATCAGAACTGGACATATTGATTTTACAATAATAGTCACGAAAGGGAGATTCAGACAACTTTTCAGTTTACTTATTTTATCTTATTTGCTTAATTTTCTTGATATCCTTTGTTTAAAAGCATATCTATATATGCTCAATAGCTCCTGATTGGTGGCTGTACATAGTTGCCTCGTGTGATTGGCTCACACATGTGCATTGCTATTTCTTCAACAAAGGATATCTAAAGAATGAAGCAAATTAGATAATAGAAGTAAATTGGAATGTTGTTTTAAAATTATATTCTGTATCTGAATCATAAAAGAAAAATTTGGGGTTTCATGTCCCTTTAAAAAAGGCTGAACCAATGAGGAATTAGATTTTATTAGTGCTTACAATCAAGAGATGTAGTCCAAGGGGTAGATTTATCAAGCAGCGGATGCTGCAATCTAACGCCGTAGTTTCAGGTTCATCTGAAACTGGTTAAGAAGCAGCGGTCTTAAGACTACTGCTCCTTAACTCGTCCGTCACCTCTGAGGCGGCAGACAGAAATCACCCCAATCAGATAAAATCTGAATGGAATGATTGACACCCCCTGCTAGCGTCCAATTGGCCACGAATGTGCAGGGGGCGGCAATGCACAAGCATTTCACGAGAAATGCTTGAAAATTGATAAATGCAACAGCGTATGCTGTTGGTATTTATCGCTGTGTGGCAGACATGATCCGCTACAGTGGATCATGTCCGCCCGCACAATGATAAATCGGCCACAAAATACACAATCGTTCTCTAAAAATGTTAGATAATTGTAAAAATTCTAATATGACTTGCAAGTTCAATGAGCGCTGTAACCAATATATCCAAACAGTAAAAAATTACAGTGCGTTTCAGCATACACAAGTAAAACTTTAAAAAGACTCGCTTGCAAGTGGAACAGACTTCCTCAGTTTAGGATTTTTATAAACTATATTTCTTCAACATAGAATTACTTAATAATTTGTGAGATTTCTGTAAATGTATACAAAAACTTTAGCCGAGTTTAGGCTAAATTATGAGTGCAGCTCAAACGTTTGCGCCTGAGCTTTAAGGGGTTTATTGTGGGGGTTTATGCTCATCGGGCTTACTGCTTGTATTAGGAGTTGAAAGTAAACGGAGTCGCGTGAGCGCAATCTCGATTTACACTAGAATGTTTACCTAAACTTCAGAGCTCTGTTTAACTGTTTCGCAAAGCAAACATAAAAGTTGCGCAAAACACCGGAAAATACATTACAAAGTACACTTACACTCATAATAACGCCATTTAATAAACATTATTCAAGAATAATATTGTGCACAACAGTTATAAAGGTTCAAAGATATGTTAGAAAAAAGGCAGGCAAAGGGCTTTAACATTAAGATACATACAGATACATGTCTAAAGATGGATATGTATATATGTACATATGTATTTATGTATTTATATGTGTATATATATATATATATGTATTACATTTATAGACATACAGTATATATAAGTGCATTGGAGCCCTTTGCAGTTAAGTAGATGAAAACATGTAAAAGCATATTTATGCAATATTCCTTTTTAATAAAGGTTTTAGCTATGCATTTACTGTAATATTTCACAGTGGTATAGATATATGATTTAAAATGGTATATAATATATATTGTACCAAAATACCATCAGATATATGTAGAAATATTTACTCATGAATAAACAGAACATTTATGTTATGTGCAGAATATTGTAATGTGAAATATTCATATTTTAATGTTAGGTTAGCGCAAATGAGAATATGCGATCGTGTTTGTGCGAGAGTGGGGTTTTTGTATACTTTTTTCTCTCTATTGACTTCTATGGGGGAATACATGAACGCACACGTGATATTCTAACTTCAGATCTTTGCGCTTGATGGGTTAGCGCAAGAGCAAAAACAGTTTACTTTCAACTTGTAATATGAACGCAACCCAACGAACGCAAAAATGTTACTTCTAGTACATTTAACGCTCAAGCGGGAGTGTTAATTTGCTCTTCACTCCTAATCTGGCCCTTTATAAACTACATATTGCAAAGTTTATGCATAATAAAAACATCTTTATTTATCAATATAATTGTATTCATGGATCAAAGGAAAGTACTTACAAATTATTTTTTTCTTTAATCTAATCTACAGTGACAGTGTTTAATATTTTGGAAATTCTTGCAATTACAATAATCTGTATTCGATATAAAAACAAAAACACAATTTAAAAAATGAAAGTTACAGAATAATTGGCACTGGATAAACCAGTTATTTTCTGGAAACTGGAAGAAAAATATGTAATACCTTTGGAGTTAGTATTTCTTATATTGGATAATGAAATAGCTAAAAATAATATTTGTAGCATGTATTCCAATGGTTATGTTATGTCTCCTCTGATTTAACCTTATGTAAAAAAAGGAGTTTTTCAAATACAGGGGCTTTCCAGTCCACAAGGGTTAAAGGGATATGAAACCCAAATTTTGTGTGTGATTCAGACAGAATATACCATTTAAAAAAAGTTTCCAATTTACTTCTATTATCAAATTTGCCTCATTTCTATTATATTCTGTGTTGAAAAGATTCCTAGATAGGCATCTGGAGCACTAAATGACAGGAAATAGTGCTGCTATCTAGTGCTCTTGCAAATGGACAATTTTTGCGAACTGCTGCCATATGGTGCTCCAGAAATGGTCCGGCTCCTAAGCATACATCCCCTGCTTTTCAACAAAAGATACCTAGAAGAAGACAAAATAATAATATAAGTATATTAGAAAGTTGTTTAAAATTGCATGCTTTATCTAAATCATGAAAGAAAATTTGGGGGTTTCATATCCCTTAAGGCATACTATTTGAACTGTCACCAGGCACAGAATTTTGGCCTTCACCACCTAATATATTATTATCTGGGTGTCCTACCAACTCATAAAGAAGAAAAGAGCACAGGAACTAAAGAGAAGGGTAAACATGATTGTTGATTGAATAACATGATAACTGTCAAAACTAAGCATTGCTAAAGATTTAAATCTATGACAGTGGGAAATTAGTACCCTAACAAAATCCAAGCCTCCACGCTCTGCCCATATAAGCTTAATAGCAGAGAAACCCTTAAGCTTCTCCTACCACAGAGACACAGGAACTCCTAGGCTGATCTTCTGCCAGACCACTTATGGGGCAGAGCAAGCCTTAATCAGTTACTAAAATGCATCACCGCCTCCCATCAGCCATGCCATCACACCATCCAGAATTGTGACCCATTTCTCTAAAAATCCATGCACAGGTAAGACTATCTTAAAGGATTCAATAGTGCTAGAAGGTCCTTAACAGGATTCTGGAAAAGCTAAATTTACCTAGAGAACCATGTATTTTGCTAAGCTGCATAACCCACATGTCTATATGTAAAGAAAACACATACCACATACAGATTACAGTATAGTTCCAAATTAAAATTAGCACTTTAAAAAAATATATAGAAATGCAACAAATACACATTTAAATTACACGGTACAGTTTTAATTAATATATAAATAAATAAACAATTGAAGTATATTCACATCTGGTTTCCCCCATCACCCTTAGGGAGATTTTCCCCAGGGTCATAATAGTATATAATGTATAGTTTGTCATGAAAAATAAATGTTTTATTTTCATACTATGTTCGGCCATGGGGGCCAATTTATCAAGCCTGTATGCATCTGTTTCCGCGCGAGCCTTCAGGCTCACCGGAAACAGGAGTTAAGAAGCAGCGGTCATAAGACTCGTGCGCCACTTCTGAGGTGGCGGACAGCAATCAGCCCGATCAGATACAATAGAGTTGATTGACACCTCCTGCTAGAGGACGATTTGCCGTGAATGTGCAGGGGGCGGCAATGCACAAGCATTTCACTAGAATTGCTTGTGCAATGAAAAAAGCAGACAGCGTATGCTGATGGCATTTATCAATGTGCGGCGGAAATGATCTGCTACAACGCCTCATGTCTGCTCTCTAGCACTATGATAAATTGGCCCAATGGTCTTGTTAAAATTAGTTAACAAAAATAAATTCATATGCTATTTTCCTATGGGAACATATTCAGGGCAGCAGAAAATCAGCAGGGCAAACATAAATAAAGTTAAAGACGTTGTTAGTGCTACTTCAGAAAGCCAGAAGTAGCACAAAAAGGTCAGGATTGACAAGAATAAAATTGAAGCTTAAATATTTATTGAGTGACACAGGGATCAATTCACTAATAATGACATTACTGTGAAAATATTGAATAGTGAAAAATGTCAAGCTCTCTGTGTCTACTGTAAAGTCTTTCCTGTCTTAAAAGTTACCATTTTAACCACATAAACATATTTTGTGCAATAGCACCCCATGTACTCGCTCAGTCAATTGCTCAAGAACAGGGAATGTCAATCAACTTAAACAAGATAGGAGATTTATTTTGCCATCTCTGAGGTGGTGAAAATGCTAGAGGCAGCTTTTACTTCTAACTTGGTTGCAGTTTTGCTCTTGTGTGTCTGCACCATAAAGCCTCAAAATAAATAAATGCAGCTTTATAAATTTACCCCACTGACACAAATATAAAATAAAAAGTGTGCAAATAATTGCAGTGTTAAATATAGAATTGTAATTGTTTACACCCTGTAAGATAGTTATTTTATCAGACAAACAATAACTCACTATGGGATACAAGAAAAAAGGCTTTAAAGTTTTAGAAAGCTAAATGGTAACAAGGCAGCACCCATTACTTTATAGAAGCCAATTTCCAATGATTACATCACATAAAAGAAGTAATGAATAAATAAATAATCACAATATTCTGTTTTTTATTAAACATCATTAAATATTATGGCTAGATTACAAATGGAGCGCAATCAATAGAGTAAGGTACAAGTGGCACGCTAATTTTTTATCGCTCATGAGCGCCAATTGTGGTCAAAGTAAAAATTAGAGCTGTTTGGTTTGCACTGGTTTTACAATTTGAAACTAAAAAAGTTAGAGAGCCAGCAAAATACTCAGGCGCGCTAAGTTCAGGACATAAGATATTGCGACTGCCCTAACTCTCTCTCCCCAGAGACTTCTATGGGGAGAGTTAAATTAAGCATTTTCCTTTTGTTGCTTGTCCAATAATCTGAAAAGAACTGGATTATGAATACTCCCAGTCCTATATTCTTCACTTATAAGTGAATATTATTTTTAGTATTAAATATATCTTTATACATATATATATGTGAGTGTG
Organism: Bombina bombina; assembly: GCF_027579735.1. Taxonomy (NCBI): domain Eukaryota; kingdom Metazoa; phylum Chordata; class Amphibia; order Anura; family Bombinatoridae; genus Bombina; species Bombina bombina. The sequence goes on from NC_069504.1 coordinate 633,179,064, forward strand.
TAATACTTTATTTTAATATATTTTAGATTTGTTTGGGGATTTTTTTTAACCCTTACACATTTATCTTCAGGTTTCAGGCTGTGCTAATTCTTCTAGTGCTATTTCAGCTCCATGGCAACCCATAGCATTCAACTTGTAATATCAAAGCTATTTAGTATGGTTGTGATATCCATTGAAAGTATAGGTTGAACTCTAATGTTAGCTTATCCTATTAACTTTTGTGTTAGCTTAAGCAAAGAATCTGTTATTACAATTTGATGGTTAAATATTTTTACTAAAGCATCTTCACAAAATATGAGATGTGTTGTGCTCAAACACAATCCAAAATACTTCTGTAAAATTTAGAGCTATTAAGACCTAAAGTAAGCAAATATTAGCAATAGTATAGAACATAACTACATGATGAACTCCCCTGCTTGTGCACCATTGTCTTAGCACTCAAACAATATCCAATATGATTTATTTTTTTTCAAACTTTTATTTATGGAAGAACATGTCATATGCAAATGACATTCAATAGATAGTACAGCTAACTTTCGTTAACAAAACATTATACTGGTAGTCCTCTTGGCAACATTGCTCCAAAACGGCTAGATTCAATCTTTAGTTGATCTAGACCAGTACGAATACAGTTGAGTATGTGGCCCATATTTATCAAGGTCTGTTGGACCTTATCCAACAGTGCGGATCAGGTTCGACAGACCTCGCTGAATAAGGCGAGCAATACGCTTGCCGTATTCAGCATTGCACCAGCAGCTGACAAGAGCTGCGGGGTGCAACGCCGCCCCCTGCAGACCTCGCGGCCAATAGGCCGCCAGCAGGGGGTGTCAATCAACAGATCGTACTTGATCGGGTTGATTTCTGGCGATGTCTGTCTGCCTGCTCAAAGCAGGCGGACAGGTTATGGAGCAGCGGTCTTTGTGACCGCTGCTTCATAAACTGTTGTTTCTGCAGGCTCGCCAGAAACAAGGGGATCAAGCTCCATTCTGAGCTTGATAAATATGCCCCAAAATGTCTACTTTTTTCCCTTTATACATAAAATAAAATATAATAAACAAAACAAAGCAAAACAAAACAACACAGGACAGTCATCAGCCTTTAGTAACACATACATTTGAGAAGATTATGTTCCGTACCCCAGGGTGCCAGCTAACTCTTTCTGATAGTCTGATGGAGGTTAGTGCTGTCTCTTCTGCAATCTACCTAATTAGTTGTCGCAGTGCTAGCTCTTCCCTGGCTTTCTTTTTCCCCTTGATGACATAAGATGTAATCACTCCTCTAAGGCCAGCTTTCCCGCCTCCCAATAACGTACTGGGTCTATTAGGTTTTGCTGGTTTAAGGATTTGTATACTATCCATTTCCCAACTAAGTGCCTTCTAAGTTTGGTTGATATTGTGATATAAGTATTTGGGAAATGACCAATGGTTATATGATTTTTTAATCTTTCCTAACGTCAGTTTGAGATGGATTGGTGCATGGTCTGATATAGTGGGGGTATCTATCATGGCTTCAGTGACTTTCGGGCTTAGAAAATCTGATATAAGAAAAAAAGTCTATGCGTGAAATAGTATTTTTTGCCGCAGTGACACACGTGTAATCCCTTGCTTCGGGATTCCTGCTCCTCCATATATCTATGAGGGAGAGTGCTTTTTTAAATTTGTTCAACACTAGAGATTCTCATTTTGCATTTAGTGGCGTTCTTTTTCAACTTTATGTGCAATTGGGGCTTTTAAATCTATCATCTGGGGTCTGTGGTACCACATTAAAAATCGCCCCCCAGTATCAATGGTGTGTTCACTTTAAAAATCTTGTTTGTGTGTGTGTGAACCCATATAGGCCACCAAGAGTTCCTAGGCTTCCCTTAAACTCTTTGAGTAATATGAAGCAAATTTGTGGTGGGTAATGAAATCCATCAGGGAAGAATACACTTATAGCACTCTTGAGCTTTGGGTATATGTATATAGCAACAATTTGCCATGTGAAAAAATATCTGTTATTCACAACAGTTGATTTAGTTGGTAATTATAGAGGTATCAGGAAAAGACATCATAAAATATAACATTTATTTGCATATGGTTAAAAAAGGGGGGGGACACAATTAAAAACACACGCAATGAGGACTCATGCATGAAATAATCTAGTCGATCTGTATATTGAGTAACCCTTTGTGATTAGGGAATAAAGTTAAGACCACTATAAGAATCTGGACTGAGGGCGGTAATGGGAAAAGTGGGTTATCAGATGTACTGGTTGAAAGAGTACACGATTATGAGTATAATAGCATGATTTAGTGACACCGATGTTCAAAATTATTCTGGTTGTGTGTCAAAAACTCATATCATTTAGTTTTGCTATCTTGAATTAAACAAGCATGCATCCAATGTCTATGTAGTGTACTTGGTGATTAGACAAACTAGCTAAGGTCCAACTTGTATAGATTCGGTCTCTCTGCTGACCTTAGCAGTATATTTGCAGGTTAATAATATTATTGGTGTGATGATATAGATTATATATATATACTCTTTATGAAGTTAATTATAGAAGTAATGGATATATATATATGTGTAAAAATTCTATATCATTGAATATAGTGTCACCACTTTCTTTATTTATTGGTACACTAAATTAGTTGAAACACATAGTAATATAAGTTTACAATTACAAGTTTCATTAATGTCTATATATAATAGTTGCATGCACATACAGGTAGTATGATTTTAAATGTTGTGGTTTGTGCTCTTTATGAGCCTTATTGCAACTATATGTTTAACCATCCAAATTATATATATTATTGTGTATTTGTACCATACTGAAGGTATTTGTATTTATGTATGGATATATATATATATATATATATATATATATATATATATATATATATATATATATATATATATATATATATATATATATTGGCAGTGCTCCGTGTATTTTGTTATCTGTATATTGATCTCATGGAAATATTTAAGTATGGGTATTGCAACCAAAGTTGTCTATGCAGAATGTTTTTGTGTTCTATCTGTACATTACTGATAGATGTTTTAATTATATCAAAATCGTGGTTTGAGTATCAGATATGATATTTTTATACTTCAATATAATTGTAGTTGTTTTGTTAAAGAATAATATCCAACATTTGTATTAAGTGAACAATGTTGCAAGGCAATGTTGAATGTATTTATAATTCAACATATAGATTGTTTAAAGTTGTAATTCTAGCTGCAGTTTATATACTTTGGCATTAAGCTGATATAGTCATGCTGCTTTGCTAATAAACTTTATATTGAAGTCAAATAGTAATGCAGTACAAATATTTATTTGTGTTTGTATATTGGTGTATGCTTATAGATTGTTTAAAGTTTTAATTCTAGCTGCAGTTTATATACTTTGGCATCACGCTGATATAGTCATGCTGTTATGCTAATGAACTTAGTGATGAAGACAAATTATATTGCTATACACTTATTTATTTATATTGGTGTATGTTTGTTGTTGGATGCCTAATGGAGCTACAGTTCAGGCACCTTTAGTGAAATGCAAGCTATTCAATAAAACGTTTTTAGGATTTATAAACAAGGTCAATTGCTTTGCACACTCACAGTCTTAGTTGTACAAGTATGTAATATTCAATAAGTGTGTTGACCTTGAGAAAGATAAAGTTAATTCAACCTTAAGAAAAATAATGTTAATTCACTGCTAGCTTGCTATTTCAATATTAACTTGTTATGATTTTTGAGTAATCACCGGAATTGCAGTACAAATACTGCTGTTTCAGTATTCTAAATATAAATGTAGCAGTACTGTGACTCCATTAGTAATTAACTTTTAGTGTATAGATATTCAATTGTCGAAAGTAACATTTGTATATTTGGGATTGTTAAGTCACTTGTTCAGCTGTGTTGTTACTTAAACTCCATATGCCCAACTGACAACAGTTTTAAAATTCAAACGCTGCCATTGTAACTTTAGTCAAACGATCTAAGCAGCTGTTTGTAACAATGTATTGAGTCGGTCGGTAGATAGTATCAGATTCTTGTGCGGTCTTATAACAATGATATAACTAGATTGTTAAATAAATTTGCTAAGTCTAACTTGCGGCAAGTTAAAAAATAAGAGTTCCCCTTGACTCCTAAGTCCCTAACATGTTTCGCTGGTACACCCGGCTTTTTTACTCTTTGAGTAATATGTATCTATCCTCTAAGTCTACTAAAGTTTTGAGTATTTCGTAGTCTAGGTTTTTCCTAAACAGAATAGTGACTGCCCTAGCCCTGGTGGTTTCATATTCTGTATAAATAACCTTGTTTAAGTTTTTTAAGTTCGGTTGGTTTCAATGTGTCTCCTCTAGTATGGCTATATCTGTGTGTTTAGATTTTAGTTGTTTCAATATAGTTTTCCTCTTAATAGGTGACGTGTTTACCGTTGGTCTGCGATTTTTGTGGCTTATACTATGTTTTATGTGCGTGTGCTCTACTTACAGTTTGGCACCCTGGAGTTTCTTCTAGATAGTAAGATCACCAGATAGAATGCTATTATTGGATCAACTATAGAATAAAAGAACAAATTATTAAAGTCAGTGGAATGTAGGTCGCAAAGACCTATACTTTTAAAGATCAATGAATAACAGAGAAAACAGCCATGAAAAAGTATGTAAACAAATTGAATACAACAGTACAACTTTATGAACAGTACAAAACATTTCTGACCCCCCCCCCCCCCCCCCACACACACACACACACCTTCAAAAGGATATTTTGGCCATGGAATATGGCCTTTTATGCAAAATTAGTTAGTCCTCAGTCTTTACTGTATTTTTCACACCTATCCAGGTGCCTGAAAAGTTTGTCTTCCTTTTAGGGTTTGTAGTATTCAGTCCGCTGCTTCTTCTATGCAATCTTTTTCCTCCCTCTGCTCTTCTATGAGGCTCCTTCGCTGCAGGTATTTTTGGAGCTGTTTTGTTGATTCAAATACTTTGGGTCCTTGAGGTGTTTGTAGTTTGAGACAAGCCGGGTACATCAGAAATATTTTCTCTCCTTTTTCTCAGAGTTCTTTGCAGTATGGTGTAAACCTCCGCTGAGTAGTCCTGAAAGAGGTGTAATCTCTTACCTTCATACATTAGTTCAGATGCTTGTCTGTATGCTCTCGGGATAGTCATCTTGTCTTTGTAATTAAGGTACTTTCTCATGATCTGTCTGGCTGCAGATGTCTGTCTGGGTGCAGACCGTTACTGTTCCCACCCTGTGTGCTCTTTCCACTATGCATGGTATATTGCTTGGTGGTACATTTAGCAGATTAGATAATGTTCTATCTGCAAAGTCCATCAGTGTAACATTTAGGTTAGTTTCAGGCAATCCAACCACCCTTATATTGTTTCTTCTGGACCTGTTTTCGGGGTCATCCTTTTTTTCTTCGCAATAGTTTTGAAGTTGTGCTATGTTTACCAGAAGATTCCCTTGTCAATGTTTCCTTTTATATGCAACTTTTTAGCTCCACCATATGTTAGTCTTCGTGGAAAAGGCCTTCAAATCAGAAGTTTAGATCAATCTAGACCCAGTTGGAGTGGATCAATTTTCGTCAGAAAGAGTGCTGAAAGCTGTGAGACAATATGGTGTGGTGTCTTGCTGTGTGATGTCGGTATTTTCCAACATAGATATTACCAGCCATCCGGGTGGATTTCCACCTGGTACTTATTTCTTCTTTCCTGTTGCTCTGTTTTCCAGACATTGTGTCCGATCTTTTTGCATATGGGATATAGTATCTTTGCATGAAGGGGCTCTTTCAGGGTATTACCTTTTTGTGGAAGCAGCTTCCCAGGCCGTGGTTTTTTATCCTTCTCTAAAGGCTATAGTGAGACTGAGGAGGTCTTTGTGGGGGGAGGGGGGGTGGTTCGTGGGGAACTTTGGTTACTCATGGTGCTGCATTTTGTTCATGCTATCAATGGTGTAAATAATTCACCACAATTTATACCTATACTATTGTTAGTCATATGTTGTTCCGCATGTGCCAAGGTAAATGTTGTATCAATTTTTTTCAGATACTCTGGTAACTGGAGGTGTTTTCTCTCCTTATGCCTCTTTTGCATGAGCTTCTTGCTCGTTCCCCTATTATGGCGGTGCTGGTATCTCTTATATGTAGCTATGAGGTTGTATTAAAGGTGCTTTCTGGAGGGTGGAGCAGACCCTGTGCGTTTAAATTTTTTTGCATACCAGTGTTAGCCTACTGCTTATCTTTAGCATGTAAGGCAGCTTGGAGCTATTTCCCAGGTAGTTTTATTGGGTTGCAGAGAGAGGGGAATGCAGGGGAAATGGTCTCTTGCCTCCTAACTTGATGTTAATATTCCCACGTGGGTGGAGAACTCCCTGTTGGGAGACAGTAGTGTGTGTGGGGGGGGTATGTTGGTGTTAGCCTATAAGATATGAGAGTTTTCAGCTACTTGTTTGTGGGATGGGGTATGTGAACTCTTAAAAATTATGAGTCCCAAATATTATAATCTTAAGGTTATTTAATATCGAGGAATTTTAGTTCCTTAATCTGATTGTAAAGTGCAAATATATATATATATATAATATATATCTATATATATATATATATATATATATATATATGCCAATATTATTTGATTTTCATCCCAGAGTGACAATTTAGCTATGTCCATAAATATATATGTTTATTTACACAGCTTTTATGGTTCATTAAGGAATTAACAATTAAATTCCTAATTAATCCGAAATATATACTTATACTTCTTGACCATGCAAGCATAACTATATGAAATCTGGCTTATTATTTAGCTAAAAATGGGTTTACAATATACAATTAGATATTTTCCATATTAGATTAATGGCACAATTGACTAGGTTCTTCTAGCCTACAATATTGCATAAATACACATATAGATGAGCAAATGATAAATAACCCAATGTAATAAGACTCTTTAAAATTACTGTTGGTTTCAAAATACACAATTATTATATTCGCTCAGCTAAAACACATTGAAATACACAATATTCAACGCTTTAGGCCTAACTACAATAACAAATACTTTTACTTACAAACAAATTATACACTTATACAAACATACATGATACAGGTACCTTATTTAGGATTTCTAATAGGGTTATCTGGGGGACAGTTTGGAAGTTTCCTGCTAGCTTCCTGTCCTCCTCCTCCTCTCTCTTCTCTCTCCTCTCCTTCCTCTCCTTCTCTCTGACTCGCTGACTGACTGAATCTCTTCTATATATTTAAAACCATGCCCCATCTGTTAATATTACATTTGATTTAATTGGTTCAATGTTCCCTCTCTAACCATATTTGGAAAACTGAACGCCATTGGTGCTAGCTGTTTACATGTAACTAGGGGCTATTGTTAAGGGTAAATAATAATTAGACTAAACTAAAAATTGTTTACTACTGTTCTGCCAATACAAATTGCTGTTATTTGTATTATTGTAGGAGAGATCACTGTACCTCGTTCAGACAAACCCCTGAAGTACTGGGCAGTTAATAAACAGATTTCCAGCTCTGGCTAAAATGGCCCCAAAAATATCTTTCTGCACCATGCAGTAGTGTGGAAAGTGAAAGACTGTTCAACTTAGAGTCGAACCTCCATACAAATTCAGATTGACGTTAATATAACAGCCCTACAACCCCAATTGCATCACCCCTTTAAATTAATATTTTATTGTAATATTTTTTATTTATAAACATGTTCAGTGAACTTGTGACCAAATAAACTTGTATTTCCATAATGTCTTTTGAATTTCAGGTCCTTTATAATTATAAAGAAGGAATCTTAAATAATTAGTCTGAATTGTGCTTGGTAAACTGTACACATGACAATTTAAAAAAAGTATTGGTAATGGGTATCGGCGAGTATTTGAAAACAAGTATCGTTACTTGTACTCGGTCATAAAAAAATGGTATCGGTGCAACCCTAGTAAATATCTATAAATCCATATGTCTTGGACCAGCTGTTATGATTGTAAGGTCAGATGTTCTTTTGTCCATGATAACCTGTTATTTACCACCTCCACACCCCAACAGCCACATGAAAAACCTCTATTGAATGGGAGGAAGCCTGAGGCAATAACTCCCCTTGTTTACCATCCCTGACCTTCTTTGAGGTTTTTGTTCATGTAAACAGAGCATGATAAACAAAAGGCTTTATGGCTTTTGTAACTGAAACAGGGCATTGAAAGCAAAGGCTCCTGTATTTTTAATGGCTAGTTAATATGACTAGAATATTATACCAATACATAAATATGTTCATACATACATATAATATATACACAGAAATAGAACTATAACATAAGCAATTTCCCAAACTGTAACAGAACGTATCACCCTATTCCCCCTCTGGTTCCATGGCTGTCTGTATAATAAAGGCTGACCTTACATCTCCGTTGGGGCTTAAGAAAGTTAAAGTGGATTGATATGCTGATGGCAGTTTATGCTCCTATATTTCCCCAAGAGCGCAGATTCTGTTATGCTTGGTCTCTTTGCTAGAGCAGGTTCTGCCTGTGTGTGCTACGTATCGCAATGGATTTTAACCGGCCTTACCCTGTGTATCTGCGGCAGCCTGGTGGTCTATCTCAGGATTTGCTGGACCTGTTAATGCTCTCCTTGAAGCAGTCTCACCTTTGTGGCCCAGTGCGAGCCTGATGTCTCATTGTTGCAGCCGCAATTGCGTACGGAGCATTTAAGGCTATTGACTTGTCAGTGGGGGAGCCGGAGGTAGGGGCTCCTTGCTGTGAGGTATCTGGACAGAGTTTTAGTCTCCTCCTGCAAAGGATTATCAACTTTTAGGGCCAAGTGTACGGAAACATAGGCTGTTTTAGGAGCTGAGAGGTCGCAGCTCCACTTTCCTGCTGCTGCCCGCCCACCGGAAGTTATCCAACATGAATTTTACTGTGTAAAGTATATTATGAAAGGGATTTAGGAAACCCATACTAGCTGACTTGCAGATGTTAGCTCTTGAGAGATATGAAAAATAAACTGACAAAAACAGAAGTGTAATTGAATATGTGTGAGCAATGCTAAAGGGACAAAAAATTAGAAATTAAACTTTAATGATTCAGATAGACCATGCAATTTTAACAGCTTCTAATTGACTTTGGGTATCTAATTTGTTTCTTTTTCTTCCTATTTTTTTATTGAAAAAAACCAATGTAGGCTTGGGAGCAACAATGCGCTTCTGGGAACTAGCTGCTGATTGGTGGCTCCATGTATATGTTTCTTCTCATTGGTTAACCCAATTTGTTCAGCTAAGTCCCAGTTTACTGCTTCTTCAACAAAGTATACAAAGAGAATTATGCAAATTTGATAACATAAATACATTTGAAAGTTGTTTAAAATTGAATGCTCTATCTGAATCATAGATGGGGTTAATATTTTTTTTATCATTCCGTAATATTAAAATCTCAATGTTTTAAATCCCCTTTAAATTCCAGATATAACTATTCTTGTTGCCAGGTTCATTAAACACAAACTAAATAGTAAGATCAGCTGCACTAAAGATGATCATATGGTAGTCTATATTTAAGGTTTAAAATATATTTAAAATATAAAGCCTTAAGAAGCTTGCACAGCTGATATACTCCATTATATTCTACAAAAGATATACAATTTAGTAAGATGTAGTATTTTGTGGGAATAAAATATTAATTGTATCCTGTTCTATGATTTATTCTCATTTTAGTAAATAAACATTGCTCTACTTCAGGTTGAATAATATATCTTTCATCTAGTCTTGAACACTTCTTCTGTTCTGGTGATGCTATCCTTTTAATTAGTAATAATTTGATCAAGATGTGTATTGAAGTTAGAAAATAATGAATCCAAATAATTTTGCCCAGTGGCAATTCCAGAAACTGCAGAATGGACCAGGAACCTGGTATCTAAGTCAGGGAATACTGTACATGTTCCATGGATATCATGGTGGTTGGAGGCAAAATTGCAGGTGTTTGGTGGGTGGAACTATTTTCAACCAGCCCAACAAGCCCATTAGTGGTGCAATATAAAAGTTTGGATGCTTTGACCCCCATATACACCTTCCATAGAGCCACCACTGTTCTTGGCTCTTGGGGTTTCATTTAAGAAGGTGTTTCTTAACCTATATGCAAACTCTTAGCTGGAATCTTTTAATCCCCCATACGTTTCAAACCAGGGTGATTGACAGCTTCTGCTGATGTGCGATTGCCCATGAACAAGCAGGTGGCGGTGTTGCACAAGCAGCAGCTTGTGCAATGATAGATGCTTCTAACGACATCAGGCAGTCAAATTTGGGGATGGCCACCCTTGTCCATCTGGCATTTTATTAGTGGTCCCCTTATCATCTTATGTACACTATAGACAGTTTGGAACTTTCAGTATTAAACACTTTTTTTTTTTTTTTGTTCAATCTTTTATTTGTATCAAAGTTTTCACATTACAATAAAGAAAAAGTAAAACTTCCACAGAGAAAACATTAATTTGTTACAATTGCATTTTTTTCCGATCTTAACAGTGTTGTAAATTCAGATACATATCCCTACTGTATCTCTCCCCAACTTCAGTAATGATACTTATACGGCTAGGGGACTAGAAAACTCATATTTTCATGACAATAATATACATGTTGTTCTAATAAATAGAGTTCAGGCAATGGTCTTGGTCAGGTAAGCTGTGCGTCATCTCTCTGCAAATAAATAATTCTCTGCCTATCTAGGTCTGTACATTGTTTAGGGGTTACTTCTCTTTGCTTTAGAGTGATAGGCTGACCATATTGCCGCTTTAAAAAGGGACACATATGAAAAATACATATGTCAGGGCTGTTTTAAGGGCTGTTTAAAGAAATGTTTTGGATAAGAACCCTGACATATGTATTTTTCATATGTGTCCTTTTTAAAGCGGCAATATGGTCACCCTATCTAGGGATAAATTGACCTCCAACTGTGATAACCACATAGAGGACGATGGTGCCATCTCCAACTTCCACAGTCTAGGAATCACTTGTTTAGCGCTACATATGGCCAGCTGAAAAAGTGAGGTGTATTGTTTAAAGGGGAATTTAGGGGTAACATGAAATAGGTATATCATTGGGTCTAAGGGGATATTAAAATTCAATAGTTTACTCAATTCGCGATTGACACTTCTCCAGAAGTCTGCTATCTTGGGACATTCCTACCAGATATGAAAAGTTGTGCCTTCTCCCGCACATTTTCTCCAGCACCTGTCAGAAGCTTCAGGAAATATATACTTTAGCCTATGGGGGGTAAGGTAGCAGCGGAATACAAATTTGAAATTAGTTTCCAACAAGGTTGCTGAGTGCGCGGATTTAGCTGTATTCTGGAATATTACCTGCCATTCCTGTTCTGTGAGAGTGTATGGGAGTTCTTTGTGCCAGGCGACAATCATTGGTGTGTGTTGGGTTTCAGGAGGTGTGATTAGAAGCTGGTATAGGGTAGAGTTGGTGTGTGTCTGTGGGGAGTCGAGGGTGCATAGTATTTCTAGTGGTGTGCGATCTCTTAGTATCTGGTGTTTGAGCTTGTGCGAGTCTACAAAGTGACTAAGTTGTAAATATCTAAACCAGTGCGTGAATTGCGTGATATTCAGATCAGCTATGTGTTGTCTCGGGATCAGTTTTCCCTCTTCAAGCAAAGTGTATAGTGGAAGAAGGTTACCCAAACTGTTTTGCTGTTTCGGTGTTATTGACATTCCTATCGGGAAGTCAGCATTAGACAATACAGTTGTCAAAGGGGAGGGAATCGTGGATAAATGTTGGTGTCTGTGGAGTGCGCTTAACCACACTTTAAATGTTTATTTTATTATAGAGTAATGTTTAATTAGTGGTGGTTGATTCCCTTTGAGTTGCCAACAATATGCTCCCAGTTGGGCAGAGCTAGTGAGGTCATATTCCAGGGTCACCCAAATTTTGTTATGGTTCAGGGGAAGTGTGCACCAATCCACAATCCTTCTTAAAAACACTGCACTACGATATTTGGATAAGTTTGGTACTCCCAAGCCCCCAAATTTCTTCGGAAGATAAAGGGTGTATCTGGAAATTCTAGGTGGACGCTTTCTCCAAATATATGAGTTTAGTACTTTTTGTAATCTTGAGATATATGTCTCTGGAAGCGAGATAGGGAGGGTCTAGAACAAATAAAGTATTTTAGGGAGAATGGTCATTTTGGTTACTCCGATTCTACCCAATCAAGATATTTTTTTGTGTAACCATTGGGAGGTATCTTTATTGATGATAGTGACTAAAGCTTCATAATTTAGGTCAGGAAGTTTTTGTGGGTCCCTAGAGAGGTAAACACCCAAATATTTTAAGGGGGACTGTTGTATCAGATACATCATTTGCGATCTAAGTTTTTGGATGTCTCTATCGTTTAGGTTAATGGGGAGGATTTCTGATTTGTATTGATTAACTAAATAGTTGGAGCAAACGCCAAATCTCTCCAGAGAGCTCTGTACCACAGAGAGTGAGGTAGCTGGGTGGGTTAAGGTTAACAGTAGGCCGTCCGCATAAAGTGCTAATTTGTGGTGGGTGGAATTTATGGTGAATCTGTGAATGTTAGGGTCATTTCACAAGTTTGCGGCTAAGGCTTCCATTGAGAGTACAAATAGCAGAGGGGATAATGGGCAACCTTGTCTAGTGCCGTTGGAAATTGAAAAAGGGGCAGACAATATTCCATTCACTTTGACTGTGGCTGTCGGTTTTGAATAAAGGGCAAATGTTTTAGAAATAAAGCTGTCGGGGAAGCCAAATTTCTTTAAGGTAAAGCGTAGGAAAGTCCAGTCCAGTCTGTCAAAAACCTTTTCGGCGTCAGTCAAGAGTAAAACAGAGGGGATGTCATGGGTTGTTGCATATTGTATTAGATGAAGTACTTTTACAGTGTTGTCTTTGGCTTCTCTCTGTGGCACAAAGCCCACCTGATCTGGATGAATAAGCAACGATAAAATTTTATTGAGTCTGGTGGCTAAGATCTTCACATAGAGCTTTACATCAACATTCAAAAGAGAGATCGGGCGATAGTTTGAGGGGATTGCAGGGTCTTTACCCGGCTTTGGTATAACAGTAACTATTGCCTCGAGCATGGATGGGGGAAATTCAAATTCTTGGCCGACCTGGTTAAAAACGGAGAGTAGGTGCGGTATTAGTAGATGCTTGAACTTTTTATATTAGGAGTTTGTGAGACCATCGGGCCCAGGGCTCTTCCCTACTTTTAAGGTGTGGATCACCGCTTCAATCTCCTTTGCTGTGATTGGTGATGTAAGGGGTTTTAATTTGTCTGTTGGGATAGTGGGTACTGTCACAAGGTCTAGATATTGTTGGCAATGTGTCTGGTGATCCTCTTTGTTTCTGTCAGGGATTAAATTATATAGTTTTGAATAGTAATTTCTAAATATCTCAGCTATTCTGTACGATTCTATCGTTGGCCCTCCGGGAAGATCCTGGAGTGTAGTGATATAATGTGTAGCTTGTTTCATTTTAAGTGCTCTGGCTAACAACTTACCAGGATTATTTCCTTCTATGAAAAATCTTTGCTGCAATTTCAGAGCTTGTGTGTGAGCTGAATGTTCTAAAAATGTTGTAAATTTGTTTTTGGCTTGGTCTCTCTGTGCTTTAAGCAAACAGTCCCGGGGGTTTGATTTGTAAGTTCTGTCTAATTGTTGATATTTGGTTGTAAGGTCTAAATAGTGTGCTCTATGGTTTTTATGCTGTGTTGATTTAATTTTTATCATCTCTCCTCTTAGGAAGCACTTGTAAGCCTCCCAGAGAGTACATGGGGCTACATCTGGCATATTATTATTTAGGAAATATTCGGATAATGATGTTTCATCTTGTTGCAGTATTAGATTATCTTTGAGCAACGTGTCATCCAAATGCCACTGGTAGGGTTTAAAAGGGAGGGATAACCAGTGCATAGTACAAATAACTGCCGAGTGGTCCGACCAAGTGGTAGGGAAAATATCAGTTTGTGCAACTGAAGCAATAGATGCATGATCTATAAGGATATAGTCAATTCGGGAGTAAGAATGCTTTGATGCTGAGTAAAAGGTAAAGCTTTTATTGGTGGGATGGTGAATGCGCCAAGCGTCATGAACTCCCATAAGCAATAGGTCGTCCCTGATGGATTTAAGTGATCTTTTTGATAACTGAGACTGTGTTGTGGAGCTATCTAATAGGGGATTTAACGGTGTATTGAGGTCACCCCCAATAATCAGTGCACCTTTATAAAAAGCTAAAATATGGTTGGATATCTTGCGGAGAAAAGCTGCTTGATGTGTGTTTGGGGCATATATATTCACTAATGTGACTGGTTTACCATGCAACAATCCCAGTAACGCTAAATATCTCCCCTCACCATCCCTCTCCACCTGTTGTAGGAGAAATGGCAAGGATTTGTGGATTAGTATACTAACCACTGAGATCTTCTTGGTCGTATGGCTGCTATGGTAATGGGTAGGATATGAGGTGGTAAAGAACTTGGGTTCCTGTCCTTCTAAGTAGTGTGTTTCTTGCAAAAATAAAATGTCAATTTGCTTGTGGATAATATCAGTGAATGTGACCAGTCTCTTATGAGGGTTATTAAACCCTTTTACATTTTGTGTCATGAGCCTAACCGGTTTCCTGACTGTCATGTCTCGTCTAATGTTGGGGGTGCATATAGAGGGGATTTACATAGGAGGAATGTAATCTTTAACTGATTGTCAGTGTGGGGAAGTATCTTGAGCACTCTCATATGATTGTTAGACCTATTGTGGAACAGTATAGCAATACTCCGTAGTTGGTGGTGATTGTCAACAAATAAACAACTAAATAACAAAAACAATAATAATAACATTAACATAAACGAGTAACTTGACATAGAATGTCACAAAGTAGGGGAAGAATAGCCTATCCCATTTTATGCGTGTGAATAAAACAGTTGAAGGACAAAACATTCAGATTTAAACTAACAGTCAATATGGAACTCTGGTGCAATTTTTCAACAAATAGTTCAGTCTCGAATACTACATAGCCCAAGTAGAAAAGAAAAAAAGGAGGCTAAACGTTCAGCGTGGCCTATCCATAGGAATAATATATATTATCTCACCCATTTGCTGAGCTGATTATTCATGTGTTGTTGGTACCTGGGTCTTCTCATGTTTTCTTGGTTTTCTTGGCCTGTTGTTGTTGCCAAGGTGGTCTAGGAGGTCTTGGAGGATTTGTGGTGCTGTCGTGTTCCGGTTGCTCTCCTGTCGTCTTAAGTGAGGGAAGATCTATTCCCAATGCAGCACAAGTTTCAGAAATGTCACCTGGCATCTTGCAGACATGTTTCACTCCATTATAGTAGATGGTAAGGAAGCAGGGAAATCCCCAGCGGTATGGAATCTCTACTGCTCTGAGCAGGGATGTCAGTGGTTGGAATTCCCTACGTCTCTGTAGGGTACGAGGAGCTAAGTCAGCAAATATCGGTAAACGGCAGTTCTGAAAGTTGTTATCCTTGGCCTGCCGAGCAGCCCTGAGGATTTCCTCTTTTGTTTGGTAGCTTTTGAGTTTCAAAATTATGTCACATGGAGGTGCTTGGTCTGGAGGTTTAGGTCTGAGCTCTATCCATAGAAATATGCATATCAGTTGTTGGTCCCAGAAGGGGCAAGAAGAGACCCTTAAGAAATTCAGGAATTGTGTTCAGCAAAACCGTTTCTGGAATCCCTCGAATGCGAAGGTTCTGGCGGTGCTCTGTTCTCCAGATCCTCCAATTTGTCCTGTAGTTGTGTGATTAATAAGTCATGAGACTGGGTTGTAGTTTACAAAGTGGATATTTCATTTTGGTTGAATTCAATGTCTTCTTCCAGCGCCTCCACATGATTACCCACTTCTGTGATATCCTTCCTCAAGCCAGCCATTTCCTCTTTAATGCACTCCCTCACTTTGATTATAATATTATCAAGGTCGCTTTTGGACGGTATAGTAGCCAAAAACGCCTTGGAAAGTTGAATTGGTGTATCTGCCTCACTGTCTTCGATATCTGAAGGGGAAATTGCAGATTGCTGTGGCCTTGTCAAGTCAGGTATAGCAGATTGCTGGGTTTCTGACATTTTAAAGAGCTCACAGTAGTACGTGCTGTAGCCGGCTTTTTTGCCTCTTTTCCTGGTTGTGATATTCTTTTTGGCGACATTTCTTTGCTATGAATTATCATATATCTTGCTTCGCTGGTTGTTCCAAAGGGTATATAGCCAACTTATGATTTAATGCAGGAGGTCTATCCAACTATTGGGGTATATATATCTATGTGTACCTCCCTCACTATGTGAGCTGTGATAGTGTCTTATTAATAACGTTACAACATCTGTGCAGCAATAGATATGTTATAGTTCCTGATAAGATTCACCATGAGCCAGTATAGAGACAGGTCTCCTTTATGTAGGCATGTGTGGGTTGGTATGGTGAGCGCTTCTATCTTCCTTTCACATCTCCTGCACTCTAAAATATGATAGTCTTATGAGCGTTATTTAACAGCCCGGTTTTTACCCCAGCAGAGTAAGAACTAATGTCCCATCCTGCCTAATCCAGCTTGCTAAGAGGGCTATGTGTGTGGCCAGCAACGATCCTCATCTAAGTATCTGGCATCCGTTATTGCCCTCACAATGACCGCTCTGTGCTACTTACATCTAGGCTTCTAAATTGGCGGTCACAATACAGGCCACAACACGGAGCGTGTCAAGGATATCTGTGCCTTGGCTTTGTATCCCCTCCACCGGGTCAGGTGTCTGTTCCGGCTGCAGTCAGAGGCAATTTTATTGTGACAGGCTGCTGTTTGTCCTCTATTTCATGTATTGATGGGCATCGGCTCTCGGAGCTCACACTAATGTGCGGCCATTCCACACAACGGCCGGCTCCGCCCCCCCGTATTAAACACTTTTTGTACATAAAATACTAGAAAAATGTCATGGGTATAGTTGACTCAAAATTTGTATTCATGATAATCACATTCTTGATCATTTGCTTGATTGTAAGTTTTAAAAAAAAAAAACTTGTATAATTCTTGATTATTTAACAAAGTAACCTTAACATCTTGCTGAATTTGCTCATCATAATAGTCTTAGTGACTCTCACTCTCATTTTACACCTGAGGTATATGTATGGCATATACCACAAGCTGTTCTGACACAAGGTAAAGGTGTACATTAAAAATAAGATTCCAAGATTTTTAACTTTGGAATTACTATAAAAAAGTAAATCATTTTTTTCCATAAAGTTTCTAGCGTATTAAAATTGTATTTTAACAGTGAATGCATCAGTAACCTATAACTATGCATTGTAAAACTGTGAAAAGCATAATTTATTACTTGTTCTTTCAAGAACATGAAGATCTTTTTCTTTGCACTGTTTGATTGCTCACATTTCAAAAAAGATTCTTTACTGTGTATTATTTTTAACTTAAAGGGACACTGAACCCAAATTTTTTCTTTCTTGATTCAGATACAGCATGCAAATTTAAGCAACTTTCTAATCTACTCCAATTATCAATTTTTCTTCATTCTCTTGCTTTCTTTATTTGAAAAAGAAGGCATCTAAGCTATTTTTGGTTCAGGACCATGGAAAGCACTTGTTTATTGTTGGGTGAATTTATCCCCCAATCAGCAAGAACTACAGTGTTTTTCACCAAAAATGGGCCGGCATCTAAACTTACATTCTTGCATTTCAAATAAAGATACCAAGAGAATGAAGAACATTTGATAATAGGAGTAAATTAGAAAGTTGCTTAAAATTGCATGCTCTTTCTGAATCACAAAAGAAAAAATTTGGGTTCAGTGTCCCTTTAAACAAGATCACAAAAATTCTGATGAACTCTAAATAAAATAGTTGATAAACACTGATTATGTTGATAATTTTATTTTAGGGAAATAGTTTAGAAAGAAAAATCATCTATAGAGCTCTAATAAAGCTATAATCAGAATAAAAGCAAGAATAAGTTTAAATAATTAACAAAAGTCAATTGGGATTACCATGTAAACCTCTAAAGATTTGAAACTCACTATCACCTTGATTACGAGTTTTGCATTCTTGTTTTAACGCTGAAAACATGGCAGTTTCAGTGTTAAAACAGCAACGCAGCCATTATGAGTCTTGTCAGTATTGCTGTACTGCAAGCCTTTTAGCCTGTAATGCAACGTCAGTCCCCCCCAATCAAAAAAATGAAGTTTTTGCATGGGATTTCCATAGCGCTGCCATTACAAGTTTTTCGGTGAGTCTTAAAAGCTTGCGTTACACCCTATTCTGACACGATCCGTTTTGCAATCTGAGACCAGTAGTTAGGAGTTTTATGCAACAAAATTGTTACATAAAACTCATAACTAAACTGTTACAAAGTGCACTAAACACCCATAAACTACCTATAAATCCCTAAACCGAGGCCCTCCAGCATCGCAAAAACTATAATAAACTTATTAACCCCTAATCTACCAATCCCGACATCGCAGCCACTAATAAAATTTATTAACCCCTATTCCGCCGCTCCCCGACATCGTCGCCACTATACTAAAGTTATTAACCCCTATTCCCCCACACACCATCGCCCACACTATAATAAAGATATTAACCCCTATTCCGCAACTCCCCGACATAGCCACCACTAAATAAAGTTATTAACCCCTAAACCTTCCACATCACTACCACTAAATAAACCTATTAACCCCTAAACCGACAGTCCCCCACATCACAAAAAACTAAATTAAAATATTAACCACTAAACCTAACAACTCCCTAACTTTAAATTAAAATTAAAAGATTAAATTACTCATTAAAAAAACCTAACACTACTAAAAAAAATAGAGAGTTACAAAAAAATGATCAAAATTATCCAAAACAAAATTATCCAAAATAAAAACTATTACACCTAATCTAATAGCTCTATAAAAATAAAAAAAAACATAAAAAATAAATAAAAAATAGGGCCTTTTGAAAGGCATTGCCCTTAAGAAATCAGCTGTTATCCCTGAAAAAAAAGTCCCCCCAACAGTAAAACCCACTACCCAACCAATCCCCCAAAATAAAAAACCTAATTCTAAAAAAAACCTAAGCTACCCATTGCCCTTAAAAGGGCATTCAGCTCTTTTTCTTGCCCTTAAAAGAACATTTAGCTCTTTTAAGACAAGCCCAAACAAACCCTAAACCAAAAGAAAAACACCCAAAAAAGTTTAAAAAAACCTAACACTAAACCCCAACGATTGTAATAACTCAGTTAGGATGGAACGCAGCTGTAGATCAGAAGTTATAGTTTGTATCACTGTGGCCACTGTATTCCCTAGGAATATTGGTAATACAGAGATAGGCTGTGAGTGAAATTATTGGAGTTAAATTCCTACAACAATTCAGCAGAACTACCATCTGTTGTATAGTGTTAATGTTTGAGGCTACTCTCAGCAGATGCACCCCTGCATATACCTTGATGTTATGTCAGGTTGAATGATGCAGGAAGATGCCTCTTTAAGAGTTTGTTCGTAAGGGATACTGGAGGTGAGTAAGCTATCTGACTAAGGAAGCTGTGTAGAAGTTCCATTATGTGCGTGCTGCACGGTTATTAGAGGATGTGATGGCAGACTTGAATAGATAGAGGCTGACAGTAGAATAACCAGGCTGCTGGTATAAAACAATGCTCCAACTCAGCCCAGGATGAAGCCAGCTAGTTTACACGGAGTGCTGCGTCTCAGCACAGGCTGCAAACAGTACAGCACACACGGAGTCTGTCCGTGCTGCTAACAGCTGATTCCTTCTACAGCTGTAGCGAGCCGCGGTCATGTGACCTGCTTACGTGTCGGTCTGGGGCTCACAGGATTACGGGCATACAGTGAGACTCTGAGGGGCACATAATGCAGAGTGGAATTCCGGAATTGATCTCAATTCAGACGTGGTTGAGAGGTAGGTATAAGTTTCAGCTTGGAAGATATGAACTCGGCAGAGGGGTTGTAGAAGGTGTTTCCCCGGTTATGACTCACTGAATGTTTGCACACTGCTGAAGGAAAGTTATTGTAGTTCCTTGGCAATGTTTAATTCTTAGAGGAACATGTAATAAGGATGTAATGAATCCCTAGTCAATATCAATAAGCTCCTTTGCATAAAGTGCAGAGGAAATCTGTGTGCTAATAGCAACAGTATATCCGACCTGCACTGGCTCAGCTCGAGGTTAGTCTGTCTAACAAAATTACTAAGCACTTGTTTGCAGCTGTGTGGAAACTTTTAAAGGAGATAGGGGATGGGTCTAAGGTGAATCCTGACAACGATCTACTTACAGTTTCTGAAGTCCATACATCCATCCTCATCCAAGCGGCTAGAAGTCTTTATCCAGGCGGCAAGGTCTTCATCCATCCAGGCGGCATCTTCTATCTTCATCCAGTCGGCATCTTCTATCTTCATCCCGGCGGCGCGGAGCGGCTCCATTCTGAAGACATCCGGCATGCAGCATCCTCTTCATACGGTCGCCGCTGTACACTGAATCTTCAATGCAAGGGAGCCTTTTCAAAATGCCGTCTCTTGCATTCCTATTGGCTGATTTGATTTTTTAAAATCAGCCACCTGGATAAAGACTTCTCGCCGCCTGGATGTCCAGACTTCAAAAACTGTAAATGGATCGTCGGGGGCTAGCAATTCTGTAATGCTACTCAATTACTTATTCTGTAAAGTAATAATAAATAGTCCACCACCTCGAACTAAAGCCAACTGTGTTTTATTATCAGAGCTAGTTTAAGAAGCTTTCATGTCCACATGAGGTTACCTACTGTAATACACTGAGAACAGGATATTCCCCATTTTTCTCCCCTCTAGAGATAGGTTTGTGTCTGTATTTTGACATTTGAATGGCAGTACAAATTATCTCCTTGAGAGTTGTTATTTTCATTGCATACTTCATAAAGAATTAATACTAACATTAGAGCATTGAATACAATTTTATATTTCAATGAAGCATTAAATATATTGATTCTCACAGACTTACATAAAAGTTTAACGGCTAGATTTAGAGTTTTGTCGGTAACGACCCGCGTAGCTAACGCTGGCTTTTTTCCCCCCGCACCTTTTAAATACCGCTGGTATTTAGAGTTCACAGAAGGGCTGCGTTAGGCTCCAAAAAGGGAGCGTATAGCATAATTTACCGCCACTGCAACTCTAAATACCAGCAGTGCTTACGGACGCGGCCATCTTAAAAAACATGCTCGTGCACGATTCCCCCATAGGAAACAATGGGGCAGTTTGAGCTGAAAAAAACCCTAAACCTGCAAAAAAAGCAGCGTTCAGCTCCTAACGCAGCCCCATTGTTTCCTATGGGAAAACACTTCCTATGTCTGCACCTAACACCCTAACATGTACCCTGAGTCTAAACACCCCTAACCTTAATCTTATTAACCCCTAATCTGCCGCTCCGTACACCGCCGCCACCTACGTTATCCCTATGTACCCCTAATCTGCTGCCCCTAACACCGCCGACCTCTATATTATATTTATTAACTCCTAATCTGCCCCCTCTCAACGTCGCCGACACCTACCTACACTTATTAACCCCTAATCTGCCGACCGGACCTCGCCGCTACTATAATAAAGTTATTAACCCCTAATCCGCCTCACTCCCGCCTCAATAACCCTATAATAAATAGTATTAACCCCTAATATGCCCTCCCTAACATCACCGACACCTAACTTCAAGTATTAACCCCTAATCTGCCGACCGGACCTCACCGCTAGTCTAATAAATGTATTAACCCCTAAAGCTAAGTCTAACCCTAACCCTAACACCCCCCTAAGTTAAATATAATTTTTATTCTAACGAAATAAATTAACTCTTATTAAATAAATTATTCCTATTTAAAGCTAAATACTTACCTGTAAAATAAATCCTAATATAGCTACAATATAAATTATTTATTTATTTATTTATAAAATATTTTACCAGGAAGGATACATTGAGATTTCTCTCGTTTTCAAGTATGTCCTATATTATATTATATTGTAGCTATTATAATTATATATAATTATAATTATAATTTTAATTTTTTAATTTTTAATTATATTATAATTATATTGTAGCTATTTTAGGATTTATATTTATTTTTCAGGCAGCTTTGTATTTATTTTAACCAGGTACAGTAGCTATTAAATAGTTAATAACTATTTCATAGCTACCTAGTTAAAATAAATACAAAATTACCTGTAAAATAAATCCTAACCTAAGTTTCAATTAAACCTAACACTACACTATCAATAAATTACTTAAATAAAATACCTACAATTATCTACAATTAAACCTAACACTACACTATCGATAAATTTATTAAATACAATACCTACACATAAATACAATTAAATAAACTAACTAAAGTACAAAAAATAAAAAAGAACTAAGTTACAAAAAATAAAAAATATTTACAAACATTAGAAAAATATTACAACAATTTTAAACTATTTACACCTACTCTAAGCCCCCTAATAAAATAACAAAGCCCCCCAAAATAAAAAAATGTTCTACCCTATTCTAAAATTAAAATAGAAAAGCTCTTTTACCTTACCAGCCCTTAAAAAGGCCTTTTGCGGGGCATGCCCCAAAGAATTTTGCTCTTTTGCCTGGAAAAAAAAAACATACAATACCCCCCCCCCAACATTACAACCCACCACCCACATACCCCTAATCTAACCCAAACCCCCTTAAATAAACCTAACACTAAGCCCCTGAAGATCTTCCTACCTTATCTTCACCACACCGGGTATCACCGATCGGTCCAGGCTCCGATGTCTTGATCCAAGCCCAAGCGGGGGCTGAAGACTTCCATCCTCCGGCTGAAGTCTTGATCCAAGCGGCGGCTGAAGAAGTCCATCTTCGGGCAGAAGTCTTCATCCTATCCGGGCAGAAGAGGAGATCCGGACCGGTAGACATCTTCATCCAAGCGGCATCTTCTATGTTCTTCCATCCGATGACGAGCGGCTCCATCTTCAAGACCTCCGGTGCGGATCCATCCTCTTCTTCCGACGTCCTAAAACAGAATGAAGGTTCCTTTAAGGGATGTCATCCAAGATGGCGTCCCTCGAATTCCGATTGGCTGATAGGATTCTATCAGCCAATCGGAATTAAGGTAGGAAAATTCTGATTGGCTGATGGAATCAGCCAATCAGATTCAAGTTCAATCCGATTGGCTGATCCAATCAGCCAATCAGATTGAGCTCGCATTCTATTGGCTGTTCCGATCAGCCAATAGAATGTGAGCTCTATCTGATTGGCTGATCCAATCAGCCAATCGGATTGAACTTGAATCTGATTGGCTGATTCCATCAGCCAATCAGAATTTTCCTACCTTAATTCTGATTGGCTGATAGTATCCTATCAGCCAATCGGAATTCGAGGGACGCCATCTTGGATGACGCCCCTTAAAGGAACCTTCATTCGTCGTCTAGTCGTCGGAAGAAGAGGATGGATCCGCGCCGTAGGTCTTGAAGATGGAGCCGCTCGTCATCGGATGGAAGAAGATAGAAGATGCCGCTTGGATGAAGATGTTTGCCGGTCTGGATGTCCTCTTCTGCCCGGATAGGATGAAGACTTCTGCCCGATGATGGACTTCTTCAGCCGCCGCTTGGATCAAGACTTCAGCCGGAGGATGGACGTCTTCAGCCCCCGCTTGGGCTTGGATCAAGACTTCAGCCGGAGAATGGATGTCTTCAGCCCCCGCTTGGGCTTGGATCAAGACATCGGAGCCTGGACAGATCGGTGATACCCGGTGTGGTGAAGATAAGGTAGGAAGATCTTCAGGGGCTTAGTGTTAGGTTTATTTAAGGGGGGTTTGGGTTAGATTAGGGGAATGTGGGTGGTGGGTTGTAATGTTGGGGGGGTATTGTATGGTTTTTTTTCCAGGCAAAAGAGCTGAATTCTTTGGGGCATGCCCCGCAAAAGGCCCTTTTAAGGGCTGGTAAGGTAAAAGAGCTTTTCTATTTTTATTTTAGAATAGGGTAGGGCATTTTTTATTTTGGGGGGCTTTGATATTTTATTAGGGGGCTTAGAGTAGGTGTAATTAGCTTAAAATTGTTGTAATATTTTTCTAATGTTTGTAAATATTTTTTTATTTTTCGTAACTTAGTTCTTTTTTTTTTTTTTTGTACTTTAGTTAGTTTATTTAATTGTATATATTTGTAGGTATTGTATTTAATACATTTATTGATAGTGTAGTGTTAGGTTTAATTGTAACTTAGGTTAGGATTTATTTTACAGGTAATTTTGTAATTATTTTAACTAGGTAACTATTAAATAGTTATTAACTATTTAATAGCTATTGTACCTGGTTAAAATAAATACAAAGTTGCCTGTAAAATAAATATAAATCCTAAAATAGCTACAATATAATTATAATTTATATTGTAGCTATATTAGGATTTATTTTACAGGTAAGTATTTAGCTTTAAATAGGAATAATTTAGGGTTAGACTTAGCTTTAGGGGTTAATACATTTATTAGAGTAGCGGTGAGGTCCGGTCGGCAGATTAGGGGTTAATAATTGTAGGTAGGTGGAGGCGATGCTGGGGGCGGCAGATTAGGGGTTAATAAATATAATATAGGGGTCGGCGGTGTTAGGGGCAGCAGATTAGGGGTACATAGGGATAATGTAGGTGGTGGCGTTGTGCGGTCGGCAGATTAGGGGTTAATAATTGTAGGTAAGGTAGCGGCGACATTGGGGTGGCAGATTAGGGGTTAATAAATATTATGTAGGTGTCGGCGGTGTTAGGGGCAGCAGATTAGGGGTACATAGGGATAATGTAGGTTGCGGCGGTGTGCGGTCAGCAGATTAGGGGTTAAAAAAATTTAATAGAGTGGCGGCGATGTGGGGGGACCTCGGTTTAGGGGTACATAGGTAGTTTATGGGTGTTAGTGTACTTTAGAGCACAGTAGTTAAGAGCTCTATGAACCGGCGTTAGCCCAGAAAGCTCTTAACTCCTGGCTTTTTGCTGCGGCTGGAGTTTTGTCGTTAGATTTCTAACGCTTAGAAAGATCTCATTGAAAAGATAGGATACGCAAATGGCGTAGGGGGATCTGCGGTATGGAAAAGTCGCGGCTGGAAAGTGAGCGTTAGACCCTTTCCTGACTGACTCTAAATACCAGCGGTAGCCCAAAACCAGCGTTAGGAGCCTCTAACGCTGGTTTTGACGGCTAACGCCAAACTCTAAATCTAGTCGTAAGAGAATTAACATTCCAGTGTTAACATGCAAATATTCAAATGTTACATTCAAAAAAGGGTAAGGTATTATTTTATTATTATTATTATTATTATTAATGTTATTTTTTTATTCATTTGGAAGAAAAAAAGTGAATATTGAATGTTCAGCAAACAAATTTAGTCAATATATCTTCATTTTAAAGAATATGCTCTATCATTCTCCTATCCTTAATCCCTATTCGAAACAAATATAATTTACTAAATTGAAACACAGTTTAAGAATAATTATTAGTTTACATTTTAAGAGTGATTTAAATAAAATCAAGCTAAAGATGTCAGTTTTGTATATCCCTGGAGTTCTACTTTACAGCAGTCTTTGTTGTGGCAACTATATTTAATAAGGTAACTAAAGCCTTGAAGCTTTATATTTTTATATTTTCAAAGCATTCAAATGACAATAATGCAACTGAACTTTAATATATTGGATTTTATGATTAAGTCAACATGCTAAAGAGCATTGAAATGTATTCTGTTGTAATAGCTTATATAACTCCTTATAAAAAGAGAAATCAATGGATTGAGTAAAGACTGATTGTTCCTACCTGAATAAGTCACATACAGGGCAAATATGTTCTTAGAAACATAGATATTGACGGCAGATAAGAGCCATAGGCCCAGCAAGTCTGCCCCACCTTACCTAACAGTATAAACTTATCTAGTTCGTAGGATAGCCCTATGCTTGTCCCATGCATTTTTAAAGTCCCCCACAGTGTTTGTTGCTACTACCTCTTGAGGAAGTTTATTCCATAAATCAATCACTCTTTCTGTAAAGAAGTGCTTCCTCAAATTACTCCTGAATCTACTACCCTTTAGCTTGAGCTCATGACCCCTTGTTCTTGAATTTTCCATTTTATGTAAAATACCCACAGCCTCAGTTTTACTAAACCCTTTAATGTACTTGAAAGTTGCTATCATATCACCTCTTTCCCTTCTCTCCTCTAAGCTATACATATTTAGGTCATTGAGCCTATCCTGGTAAGTTTTATTTTTTAGACCATGTACCATTTTGGTAGCCCTCCTTTGCACAGATTCAAGTTTGTTAATATCCTTCTGAAGATATGGCCTCCAGAACTGCACACAATACTCAAGATGAGGCCTAACTAATGATCTATAAAGTGGCATAAGAACCTTACTATTTCTGCTGCAAATACCTCTACCAATACATCCAAGCATTCTGCTAGCCTTACTCGCTGCCTTACTACATTGTTTACTAAGTTTTAAATCATCTGAAATAATAATTCCCAAGTCCTGTTCCTCGTCTGTAACAGTCAGTAAAGTGTCATTGAGTCTGTAATTAACATTTGGATTTTTCTTCCCTAAATGCATTATTTTACACTTTGCTGTGTTAAACTTTAGATCCCAGTCGTTTGTCCAATCCTCCAATTGTTGTATATCACTTCTCATTTTGTCTACCCCCCCTGGAACATCCACTCTGTTGCAAATTTTTGTATCATCTGCAAAGAGACATACTTTCCCCTGTAGCCCTTTGCTGATATCGCAGATAAATATGTTAAACAAAACAGGCCCCAGAACTGACCCCTGAGGAACACCACTAGTAACAGCCCCCTCTGCTGAATGAACTCCATTTACTAAGACACTTTGTTTTCTGTCCTTAAGCCAGCATTCCACCCAGTTCACAATTTTTGAATCTAGACCAAGGAGATATAGTTTGTGAATAAGTTTATTGTGTGGGACGGTGTCAAATGCTTTGCTGAAATCTAGATATGCTACATCAACTGCTCCTCCCTTGTCTAATACTTTTGTTACATAATCAAAGAAGTCAATTAGATTAGTCTGACATGATCTCCCTGAAGTAAAACCATGCTGATTTTGGTCCTCTAAATTGTTTGTCTTTATGTAAGTCATAATTCTTTCCTTTAAGAGGCTTTCCATTAATTTCCCTACTACTGAAGTTAAACTAACTGGCCTGTAGTTGCCAGATTCTTCTCTACTGCCCTTTTTATGAAGAGGTATTACATTTGCTATTCTCCAATCATCTGGGACAGCTCCTGTTAATAGTGACTGATTAAACAGATCAGTTAATGGGACAGTTAGCACTGAACGAAGTTCTTTTAAAACCCTTGGATGAATATTATCAGGACCCACTGCCTTTGTAACATTTATTTTTGATAATGCTAACAAAACCTCATCCTCTGTAAAAAGATTACTGTTAAGCTTGTTTCTATTTTGCATAGCATCCCTTAATGTAGACATTGTATCTTCACAATCTTTAGTGAAAACAGAACAGAAGTAATCATTGAGACAGTCTGCAATCTGCTTATCTCCTTCTATTATTCTACCATCAACTGATTTCAATTTTACTATTCCTACCTTATTTTTTCTTCTTTCACTGATATATCTAAAGAATGTTTTGTCCCCATGTTTAACTGACTGTGCTATCTTCTCTTCTGCATCAGCTTTAACCTTCCTAATTAACTGCTTAGTCTTTTTTTGTTGGAGTCTCCATATTTTCATATCATCATCTGCTTGTGTGTGTCTGTAATTTTTATAAGCTATCTTTTTTGTCTTTACAGCATGTGCTACTTCTTTGGAAAACCAAATTGGTTTCCGCTTTCTTTTACTTTTACAGACATGTCTAATACAGTGTGCGGTTGCATCTAAAATGGCACCTTTCACAAATTCCCACTGTTCTTGAACCCCTGTAATAAGATTTTTCCCCTTTAAATAGTTTTTTAGGTATTCTCCCATTAATGAAAAATCTGCCGTCCTAAAGTCTAAAACTTTTGTTTTAGTCTGGGTGTACAGTTCCTGAACATGAATACTAAACCAAACAGATTGATGATCACTGGATCCTAAGTTCTCACCTACAGACACATCTGAAACTGTATCACTGTTTGTAAGTATTAGATCTAATATAGCTTCCTTACGAGTTGGTTCCTTGACTAATTGTTCAAGTGATTTCTTGTTTGTTTGTGGTTTGGGAAGCAGTAATGTTTTCTTTTTTTTTTCATCTTGGAATAAGATAAACCTTGGAACAAAGCAACAGAATAGCACCGATCTTAGAGAACCTGTTTGTATGCGCTTGTTGAAGGTAAAGGTCCATTTTACACAGTAATCTCCTTTGTAGCATCCTTTTAACATGATCTTAATGCAATGTGTCTATGAATTAAGCTATTTTACATTGATGTAAATGCTTTAAAATATTTTTATATTTTAATATAAATAATTAGAAAAGAAAAAGAATATGTGATCATTAGTCTTACATACATTAAACATTGCACCCCAAGGATAGGGACTAGAAAGGGAGATTATACCAACTGGGAGAACATTTTCAAATGTAGAATCTGAAGTCAAACTAGTACATATAAATTGTTTTTTTTGTTTTTTTTAATATATCTGGGATTTTGATGAAGCTTTGCATATTAGCAATTAAGATTCCAGATATTATTCTCTATATTATATACAGCATTCAACATTGACAAGGGGTATTGGTAGATTGCAAAAGCACCAGGGGATTTGGGCCTAGTCTAATTCTCCTTCCTTTTTATACAATACTTTAAAGGGACACTGAACCCAATTTTTTTCTTGCATTTCAAATAAATATACCAAGAGAATGAAGAAAATTTGATAATAGAAGTAAATCAGAAAGTTGCTTAAAATGTCATGATCTATCTGAATCACTAAAAAAAGAAAAAATTTGGGTTCAGTGTCCCTTTAACTAATAACATATTTCAATAATCAGGTATAATATTTGGAATAATTGTTATTTAAAGTATTGGAATGTGTTTATGCTGAAATCTCCTTTGGCTGTTTGATCTACCATAAACCATAGATTTTATTTTTACTATATTGCCGATGTCTTAATTTCTGTACAATATATAGCTCTATTAAACATATCTTGCAACTCCTTGCACTGACTACAGCACCCTCCTGATACTCTAAGCAGAATATTTCTCAGATCTGTTTAAGCTTATTTTGTTGCGGCAATCAATGGCTGGTCAGATATCCCTAACTTAGGTTTTTGCTCTTTTCTGTGTATTGACTCTGTAAGTGCAATACATTTACACTACAGAAAAGTGACAATATACAGTGCATTATTGCATTCTTGTATTGCCGATATCTGGAGGAAGTGAGCTGGAAAATGGATGGGATGCTGGTATCTTAAAGGGAGAAATGTATTTGCCATGTATTACCATTTATGTTTGCGTTTTTGGTTTTATTGAGCTTTTATCTGAACTTTAATGGAGTTATATTTGGTTTAAATTTTAGTTTTGAGTAATAAACAGCTACTCTCTAATAATTATACGACTAGGTGTTATAATAAGTAGTTTTAATTTGTTTGAGATTTTTAGCTTTGTATTGTAGTGTTACCCATACTATTTTGTTTTGATTGTCTATGGTCCAGTGTGCAAGCAGGTCTGATGATTTGGGTAGCATCATTTCCTAAGTCTAGTTCAAAACAATGGACTTCATTGTTTATCCATTTAGCCTCAATAACTGAGCACCTTCCTATAGGTTACCAGAGAGTCACATGACCTGGTTATGCATTTGAAGACAGGGTTGGCTTGGATTGAATCAGTGATTGTTTGTTTTTTCAATGAGAACATCGACTGAGTGAAACGGTAGTATGGCAAAGTGACAATGCTAGCACTGTGCACGTGAGCCCTATTTTCTTATACGGGAGGTTTGTCAAGGTAATCCCACTCCACTGAATAGCCTTTTATAAGTAGGCTTGCAGCGTGGAGAAAGGAGCTTTTCTTTTTTATTAGCCTTTCATGTGTGTTTGTGTTGAACATGGGACAGTCACAGTCAGGGATAGGCACAGACAAAGGCTGTGGCAGACATTTTCTAAAGACCTTAATGAAGGACACCAAGGTACATTTGAAATTAAAAACATTATTTTATAGTGCTTGGTGTTATTATACTGATGCAGATACCACTGATCCTATAATCAGCCATCCCCTGGCTATACCCATGAGCCAGTGTCACTACTGTGTTTGTATAGTGCTTGGTGTTATTATTCCGATGCAGATAGCACTGATTCTATAACCAGCCCTCCTCTAGCTATGCCCATGAGCCAGTGTCACTACTGTGTCATTATATAGTGCTGGGTGTTATTATCCGGATGCAGATACCACTGATCCTATAACCAGCCCTCCTCTGGCTATACCCATGTGCCAGTGTCACTACTGTGTCATTATATAGTGCTAGGTGTTATTATACTGATGCAGATACCACTGATCATATAACCAGCCCTCCTCTGGCTATACCAATGAGCCAGTGTCACTACTGTGTCATTATAGCTTGGTGTTATTATACTGATGCAGATACCACTGATCCTATAACCAGCCCTCTTCTGGCTATACCCATGTACCAGTGTCACTACTGTGTCATTATATAGTGCTGGGTGTTAATATACTGATGCAGATACCACTGTTTCTATAACCAGCCCTCTTCTGGCTATACCCATGAGCCAGTGTCACTACCCTGTCTTTGTATAGCGCTTGGTGTTATTATACTGATGCAGATGCCACTGATCGTATAACCAGCCCTCCTCTGGCTATACCCAGGAGCCAGTGTCACTACTGTGTCATTATATAGTGCTGGGTGTTATTATACTGATGCATATACCACTGATCCTATAACCAGCCCTCCTCTGGCTGTACCCATGTGCCAGTGTCACTACTGTGTCATTATATAGCGCTGGGTGTTATTATACTGATGCAGATACCACTGATCATATAACCAGCCCTCCTCTGGCTGTACCCATGTGCCAGTGTCACTACTGTGTCATTATATAGCGCTGGGTGTTATTATACTGATGCAGATACCACTGACCCTATAACCAGCCCTCCTCTGGCTATACCCATGTGCCAGTCTCACTACTGTGTCATTATATAGCACTGGGTGTTATTATACTGATGCAGATACACATCCTGTATTTTACACAGGCTTTATTTATTCCATAACTTATCACCCAATATCACTAGCAGTCTCTTGACAAGCAACAAACTTTATTCACACTACGTATTTTTTGTATTCCTATTATTTATACAGAAAGAAAAGATACTGTATACTAAGGTTTTGGCGGACACTGCAAGGGCTAGTCACGGACACCAGTGTCCATGTACGGACACCTTGCCTATCCCTGGTCACAGTATATACTGCAACTTTAATCACAATAGCTGTACACCTGCCACCCACTGCTATATTTGAACATTGACATTTCATTTTTTTAGCACATACAGAGACTATTTCCTATTTTTGTGAAACAAATGTCTCACAGAAAATACTTGCCACAAGTTAAAATTGTCAAGTTAAAATTGTTAAAGTGTTGGTAAATCTTAGCATTTAAAAACACAGCGCCCTTTTCTCAATGAAGTGACGTTTCCACCTCTAAACCAATAGCCGTGCTAGTCATTGCGTTTCTGTATACAGTGTTCTGTATGCTAGCACAGCTATTAGTTTATTATCAATGGAGCCACATCTATCTTGTAGCTGTTATCAGAGCATAGGGACAATAAAGGGCTTATAAATTTGATATATTGTGCCAAAATCTAGGTGAAAAATCATGACCATACTTCTAGAATGCTCCAAAATGCACAGTCCCTAGAGACAACTTTACTTTACCATAACAAAACAGAGTAAGGGGCATATTTATCAATGTGCGAGCTTGATGCCCCGTGTTTCTGGTGAGCCTGGAGGCTCGCCAGAAACAGCAGTTATGAAGCAGCAGTCACAAAGACCGCTGCTCCATAACCTGTCCGCCTGCTCTGAGCAGGCTGACAGACATCGCCGGAAATCAACCCGATCGAGTACGATCGGGTTGATTGACACCCCCCTGCTGGAGGCCCATTGGCCATGAGTCAGCAGCGTTGCACAAGCAGCTCTTGTGAGCTGCTGGTGCAATGCTGAATACGACCAGCGTATTGCTCGCTTTATTCAGTGAGGTCTGTCGGGCCTGATCCGCACTGTCAGATCAGGTCCGCCAGACCTTGATAAATATGCCCCAAAGTAGTGTATCATGTCCGCCGCACATCAATAAATACCAACAGCATAGGCTGTTGACATTTATCATTGCACCAGCAGTTCTTGTGAACTGCTGGTGCAATGCCTCCCCAATTGGCCGCTAGCAAGAAATTTAAATCAACCCAATTCGATCAGGTTGATTTCTGTCCGCGGCCTCAGAGCAGGCGGACAAGTTATGGAGGAGCGGTCTTTAGACTGCTGCTTCATAACATCTGTTTCCGGCGAGCCTTCCATATGGAGCTTGATAAATATGCCCCTGAGGCCGCGTTCATTTTGTTGCCAATAATCAGCATTAATTTCAACTCTCACAATCCCTCAACTACCTATTTTACACCCAGTTTACATACTTTTGCATTATGTTTTACCAGCTGGCAAAAAACTCTGCAGATGTTAGATGGGATATAAAACCCACACATTTTATTTTATGTTCCAGTCAGAGCATGTCATTTTACATAACCCAATTTACTTCTGTTATCTAATATGCTTCATTCCTTTGGTATCCTGTGTTTAAAAGATTACCTAAGTAGGCTCAGGAGTAGCAATGCACTACTGGGAGCTATCTGCTGATTACCTCTTACCACTAGCGCACCTGATGTGTTCAGCTAGCTCCCAGCAGTGCATTTATACCCCTTCATCAAATGATACCTAAAGAATTAAGCAAATTTGATAATAGAAGTAAACTTGAAAGGCATAGTCTGGTCAAAATGAAACTTTCATGATTCAGATAGAGCATGCAATTTTAAGCAACTAATTTACTCCTGTTATCAATTTTTCTTTGTTTTCTTGGTATCTTTATTTGAAAGGGCAGGAATGTAAGCTGAGGAGCAGGACCATTTTTGGTTCAGAACCTGGGTAGTGCTTGCTGATTGACGGCTAAATGTAACCACCAATAAGCAATTGCTATCCAGGGTGCTAAACCAAAAATGGACCGGCTCCTAAGCTTATATTCTTGCTTTTTCAAATAAAGATACCAAGAGAACAAAGACAAATTGATAATAGGAGAAAATTAGAAAGTTGCTTAAAATTGCATGCTCTATCTAAATCATGAAAATTTAATTTTTACTAGACTATTCCTTAAAGTGCAAATTGGCCATTTTTCTTGCTGTTTTGACTATGCAAGACATAATTGTTTTTGTAAAATCAGTAGGCAGTGGACAGGACTGATGTTAATATAAATTGATATAAATGTTGTGAAATCACATACCGTAAATGTGATCTATGGAAACAATGACAAACTAACGGCTAGATTTAGAGTTTTGTCGGTAACGACCCGAAAAGCTAACGCCGGCTTTTTTCTGGCCGCAACATAAAAATAACTCTGGTATTGAGAGTCCACATAAAGGCTGCGTTAGGCTCCAAAAAAGGAGCGTAGAGCATATTTAACGCAGCTTCAACTCTCGATACCAGAGTTGCTTACGGACGCGGCCAGCCTCAAAAACGTGCTCGTGCACGATTCCCCCATAGAAAACAATGGGGCTGTTTGAGCTGAAAAAAACCTAACACGTGCAAAAAAGCCGCGTTCAGCTCCTAACGCAGCCCCATTGTTTGCTATGCGGAAACACTTCCTACGTCTGCACCTAACACCCTAACATGTACCCCGAGTCTAAACACCCCTAGCCTTACACTTATTAACCCCTAATCTGCCGCCCCCGCTATCGCTGACACCTGCATATTATTATTAACCCCTAATCTGCCGCTCCATAAACCGCCGCTACTTACATTATCCCTATGTACCCCTAATCTGCTGCCCTAACATCGCCGACCCCTATATTATATTTATTAACCCCTAATCTGCCCCCCACAACGTCGCCTCCACCTGCCTACACTTATTAACCCCTAATCTGCCGAGCAGACCTGAGCGCTACTATAATAAAGTTATTAACCCCTAATCCGCCTCACT
Source organism: Bombina bombina (assembly GCF_027579735.1). Taxonomy (NCBI): domain Eukaryota; kingdom Metazoa; phylum Chordata; class Amphibia; order Anura; family Bombinatoridae; genus Bombina; species Bombina bombina. The sequence goes on from NC_069504.1 coordinate 633,213,166, forward strand.
AACCCTATAATAAATAGTATTAACCCCTAATCTGCCCTCCCTAACATCGCCGACACCTAACTTCAATTATTAACCCCTAATCTGCCGACTGGAGCTCACCGCTATTCTAATAAATGTATTAACCCCTAAAGCTAAGTCTAACCCTAACACTAACACCCCCCTAAGTTAAATATAATTTACATCTAACGAAATTAATTATCTCTTATTAAATAAATTATTCCTATTTAAAGCTAAATACTTACCTGTAAAATAAATCCTAATATAGCTACACTATAAATTATAATTATATTATAGCTATTTTAGGATTAATATTTATTTTACAGGTAACTTTGTAATTATTTTAACCAGGTACAATAGCTATTAAATAGTTAAGAACTATTTAATAGTTACCTAGTTAAAATAATAACAAAATTACCTGTAAAATAAATCCTAACCTAAGTTACAATTAAACCTAACACTACACTATCATTAAATTAATTAAATACAATATCTACAAATAACTACAATGAAATAAACTAACTAAAGTACAAAAAATAAAAAAGAACTAAGTTACAAAAAATAAAAAAATATTTACAAACATAAGAAAAATATTACAACAATTTTAAACTAATTACACCTACTCTAAGCCCCCTAATAAAATAACAAAGCCCCCCAAAATAAAAAAATGCCCTACCCTATTCTAAATATTCTAAAGTTCAAAGCTCTTTTACCTTACCAGCCCTGAACAGGGCCCTTTGCGGGGCATGCCCCAAGAAGTTCAGCTCTTTTGCCTGTAAAAAAAACATACAATACCCCCCCCCCCAACATTACAACCCACCACCCACATACCCCTAATCTAACCCAAACCCCCCTTAAATAAACCTAACACTAAGCCCCTGAAGATAATCCTACCTTGTCTTCACCTCACCGGGTATCACACCGATCTGTCCTGGCTCCGATATCTTCATCCAACCCAAGCGGGGGCTAGACATCCACTGAAGAAGTCCAGAAGAGGGTCCAAAGTCTTCATCCTATCTGGGAAGAAGAGTAGATCCGGACCGGCAACCATCATCTTCCAAGTGGCATCTTCTATCTTCATTCGATGAGGACCGGCTCCATCCTGAAGACCTCCACCGCGGACCCATCTTCATCCGGCGACGTCCAACTGAAGAATGACGGTTCCTTTAAGGGACGTCATCCAAGATGGCGTCCCTCGAATTCCGATTGGCTGATAGGATTCTTGGATGATGTCCCTTAAAGGAGCCGTCATTCTTCAGTTGGACGTCGCCGGATGAAGATGGGTCCGCGGTGGAGGTCTTCAGGATGGAGCCGGTCCTCATCGGATGAAGATAGAAGATGCCGCTTGGAAGATGATGGTTGCCGGTCCGGATCTACTCTTCTTCCCGGATAGGATGAAGACTTTGGACCCTCTTCTGGACTTCTTCAGTGGATGTCTAGCCCCCGCTTGGATTGGATGAAGATATCGGAGCCAGGACGGATCGGTGTGATACCCGGTGCGGTGAAGACAAGGTAGGATGATCTTCAGGGGCTTAGTGTTAGGTTTATTTAAGGGGGGTTTGGGTTAGATTAGGGGTATGTGGGTGGTGGGTTGTAATGTTGGGGGGGGGGTATTGTATGTTTTTTTTTACAGGCAAAAGAGCTGAACTTCTTGGGGCATGCCCCGCAAAGGGCCCTGTTCAGGGCTGGTAAGGTAAAAGAGCTTTGAACTTTAGAATATTTAGAATAGGGTAGGGCATTTTTTATTTTGGGGGGCTTTGTTATTTTATTAGGGGGCTTAGAGTAGGTGTAATTCGTTTAAAATTGTTGTAATATTTTTCTTATGTTTGTAAATATTTTTTTATTTTTTGTAACTTAGTTCTTTTTTATTTTTTGTACTTTAGTTAGTTTATTTCATTGTAGTTATTTGTAGGTATTGTATTTAATTTATTTATTGATAGTGTAGTGTTAGGTTTAATTGTAGGTAATTGTAGGTATTTTATTTAATTAATTTATTGATAGTGTAGTGTTAGGTTTAATTGTAACTTAGGTTAGGATTTATTTTACAGGTAAATTTGTAATTATTTTAACTATTTTAGCTATTAAATAGTTCTTAACTATTTAATAGCTATTGTACCTGGTTAAAATAAATACAAAGTTACCTGTAAAATAAATATTAATCCTAAAATAGTTATAATATAATTATAATTTATATTGTAGCTATATTAGGATTTATTTTACAGGTAAGTATTTAGCTTTAAATAGGAATAATTTATTTAATAAGAGTTAATTAATTTTGTTATATTAAAATTATATTTAACTTAGGGGGTGTTAGTGTTAGGGTTAGACTTAGCTTTAGGGGTTAATACATTTATTAGAATAGCGGTGAGCTCCAGTCGGCAGATTAGGGGTTAATGTTTGAAGTTAGGTGTCGGCGATGTTAGGGAGGGCAGATTAGGGGTTAATACTATTTATTATAGGGTTAGTGAGGCGGATTAGGGGTTAATAACTTTATAATAATAGCGGTGCAGTCCGCTCGGCAGATTAGGGGTTAATAAGTGTAGGCAGGTGGAGGAGACGTTGAGGGGGGCAGATTAGGGGTTAATAAATATAATATAGGGGTCGGCGGTGTTAGGGGCAGCAGATTAGGGGTACATAACTATAATGTAGCTGGCGGCTCTTTGCGGTCGGCAGATTAGGGGTTAATTATTGTAGGTAGCTGGCGGCGACGTTGTGGGGGGCAGATTAGGGGTTAATAAATATAATATAGGGGTCGGCGGTGTTAGGGGCAGCAGATTAGGGGTACATAAGGATAACGTAGTTGGCGGTCGGCAGATTAGGGGTTAAAAAATTTAATCGAGTTGCGTCGATGTGGGGGGACCTCGGTTTAGGGGTACATAGGTAGTTTATGGGTGTTAGTGTACTTTAGAGTACAGTAGTTAAGAGATTTATAAACCGGCGTTAGCCCAGAAAGCTCTTAACTACTGACTTTTTTCCTGCGGCTGGAGTTTTGTCGTTAGATTTCTAACGCTCACTTCAGCCACGACTCTAAATACCGGAGTTAGAAAAATCCCATTGAAAAGATAGGATACGCAATTTACGTAAGGGGATCTGCGGGATCTGCGGTATGGAAAAGTCGCAGCTGAAAAGTGAGCGTTAGACCCTTTTTTGAGTGACTCCAAATACCGGAGGTAGCCTAAAACCAGCGTTAGGAGCCTCTAACGCTGGTTTTCACGGCTACCGCCAAACTCTAAATCTAGGCCTAAAATTCCCAACCACATCAAAAAATTTCTGCATTGTTCTAATCAGCCGTTAAGTATTTGCTATTAAGTTTTGTTTGTTTACGTACAATCTTATTATTATTAAAGAAATGCAGCAAAGATAATCCCTATTCTGTACAGTGAATGTGATATTTTGATTTCTCCTTCTGTACAATGAGAGTGAGATTTTCATTTCTCATTCTGTACAATTAGAGTGAGGTTCGTAGGAAATCAAGATCTGAATTGTGAGGTCAGGACACTACCGTCCTTACATTCACATAGATTACAAGTTTTGCGCTAAACAGGGTGCGAACTGAAAGCAACAAAATTTGAGTTATTTCACCCTCCATAGGACTGTCATTAAAAGTTTCTGAAAAGCCTCCTTGTGCGTGCGATATGGAGTCATTAAGCTCCATACCGCACAAAAGTCAAGGGCTGCTTTGACGTGCTCATGCACGCTTTCCCCTATAGACATCAATGGGGAGAGAGTGTTAGAAAAAAAAACCTAACACCTGCGATCGGGAAATGGAGTTCGCAGTAACGCAACCCCATTGATGTCTAAAGAGAAAAGAAAGTTACGTTTAAACCTAACACCCTTAACATAAACCCCAAGTCTAAACACCCCTAATCTGCTGCCCCCAACATCTAAATAAAGTTATTAACCCCTAATCTGCCGCTCCTGACATGGCTGCCACTTATAAAAGTTATTAACCCCTATTTTGCCGCTCCTTGACATTGCTGCCACTATAACACAGTTATTAAGACCTATTCCCGCGCAACCCAACAACGCCGCAACTATAATAAAGCTATTCCGTCGCTCCCCGACATCGCCGCTACTAAATAAAGTTATTAGCCCCTAAACCTCTGGCCTCCCACATCTCCACCACTAAATAAACCTATTAACCCTTAAAACGCCGCCCCCCCACATTGCAAAACACTAAATTAAACTATTATTAAACTAAACTAAAATTAAGAAATTTAAATTACAACAAAAAAAAATCCTACGAAAAATTAAAAAAGTCTAAGTTTACCAAAAATAATTAACACTAAAATCACAAAAAAAAAACACTGAGATTACAAAAAATAAACAAAATTATCAAAAATAAAAACAATTACACCTAATCTTATAGCCCAATAAAAAACCCTGCCAAAATAAAAACACCCCCTAGCCTACAATAAACTACCAATAGCCCTTAAAAGGGCCTTTTGTAGGGTATTGCCCTAAAAAAATCAGCTTTTTTAACTGTAAAAAATACAAAGTACTCCAACAGTAAAATCCATTACCCAACCAACCCCCCAAAATAAAAAACCTAACTCTAAAAAAAAAAAAAGCTACCCATTGCCCTTAAAGGGGCATTTGTATGTGCATTGCCCTTAAAAGGGCATTTAGCTATTTCCAAGTCCCCTTACCTAATATAAAAAAAAAACACCCCCAAAAAAAACAAAAAAAACCTCTAACACTAACCCCAGAAGAATCAACAAATCAAGGTGTTTACCCTTTCAAGTAGAGACTTTCAATGTTTGCAGCTGATTCTGCTTTTCTTCCCTCTGGGATCAAGTATTACCTTGTACCGCTATAAGTGCGGTTAGGAAATCTTATTACAAAAACTGTTGATAACACCTAGGTGTCCAACTTTAGGGGGCGCTATAATAAGGCTATTAGTATGTTAGGCACATAGAGAATACAGAGTGTATAGATCTATCACAAATGTGACAATCTGTAAGTGTGGTACAATGGAGTTTGAGATACATGACTGATCACAATGTAACCTATATAATCAATATAAATAAGCATATAATGCAAACAGCGACTATAATCATCAGTCATAAGCACCCCAAAGTGAATAGAAAACTTAGCTGAGTCTTAGTAAGGTGTTAGGAGACAAAGTCCAATAATCATAATTGTCCTGGTACATTCATCAGTTAAGGTGACTCATCTGAATATGGAAATCCAAATGTGGGTAGAGGAAATCAGTTGTAATATGGTGAGCAGCTCCTCTCATAGATATACAGCGAAAACCAGGAATCTGTGAAAAGGATCACAAAGAAAGAGGTGCAACACTACGAGAATAATAATATAGCAGATCTTGTGATAAAGTAATACTCACAAGCGGAGCAGCACCAATGTGCTAATTGACATAAGCTGGGGAATCACAGTGACCCAGCTACACTGATCCTGCAGCAGGATGATGGCATCCAGGAATCTGTGAAAAGGATCACAAAAAAAAAGAGGGCACCTCCTAGTGCAACACTGCAAAAATAGTAATTTAACAGATCTTGTGATAAAGTAATACTCACAAACGGAGCAGCACCAATGTGCTAATTGACACAAGCTGGGGAATCACAGTGACCCAGCTACACTGATCCTGCAGCAGGATGATGGGATCCAGGAATCTGTGAAAAGGATCGCAAAAAAAAGAGGGCACCTCCTAGTGCAACACTGCGAAAATAGTAATTTAACAGATCTTGTGATAAAGTAATACTCGCAAACGGGACAGCACCAATGTGCTAATTGACACAAGCCGGGAATCACAGTGACCCAGCTACACTGATCCTGCAGCAGGATGATGGGATCCAGAATGTCCAAGCAATGTGGTAGAAAGTAAAGGCTCAGGCTTCCATAAAATACAGCATATTTATTAAAATGATTAATAAAAACAAAAGGGTGTATAGACTTCACCCAAAATGTAAAAATAAATGTTGAGACAGATCGCAACGCGTTTCTCATCGCAACAGCCTAGAAAGCCATAACTACTGATTTCACATGGCGGTATGGATCGTGTCGGTATAGGTTGTAATGCAAGCATTTTAGCCGGACCGCACAACCTGTAATACCGGCCTTATGAAAATCCCACACAAAAACGTAATTTTTTTGAGTGCAGGATTGACGTTGCGTTACAGGCTAAAATGCTTGCGGTACAACTATACTGACATGACTTTAAATAGTGCGTTCCTGCTTTTACGAAGAATTTGCCATTTTTTCAGCATTAAAAGCCACAATCCAAAACTCATAATTTCAGTTTTGAACATGAGCATAGTTGTAATATACATCTATTAGCAAAAATGCTTCTAATAAAAGCTACAGCTGTTTCAAAAGTGTATTTAAGTATGCACGTGCACCAGCATTTAAAAAACAGCACTTGCTCAGAGAGCCTAAGGTGCTTGTACCATCTGGTAATGACTCAATTTGTTATTTGCTGACATGATACAAACCCCACTGACACTTTGAGCAGCTGCAGTATTTATAATGCTGATGCACTGAGAATATCTAGGTATGTTTCACATGCAGGTGCAGAGAAAAATGCGATAACTTATACTAGAAATTTTTTTGCCAATACATGTATATTGCAAATATGTTTCTATTCAAAGATGTAATTCATCTATGTGCATTTAAATTTTGACCAGACTGTCCCTTTAATGTCTACTTTTGTGAGCCGTATGTTTTGGTCATTGTTCAGTAGGGGCAAAATGATAAAATGATAACTTGTGTAGTGTAAATGCAGTGCTAATATCGTTTACCGCTTCCCTTTTAAGTAGACAAGATTTAGGAAGTGTAAAAGGAGAAAACTGTGTTAATTTAAAGTTAATTCATGTAACAACGGAAATGAGTCCTAATTGGTTTGAATTTTAGTTAAATTTTGCAGCTAGTGGTTCTCATGTGATGTGCTCATTTGATGTATAGGGAACCTAATGTAACTATTAGGGATGGGCAAATGTTTTGTAATTTTAACACATTTGTTCATTCATTTCAAATTTGGAATGTTTGTACAACATTTTAACATTCGTTTAATGTAATAGTATTTCTTTCTTTAAATGTAATTATTTGATTTGAATTTTTCTAATAATTTGATTCGAATTGTGCAATATTAAAATTCAAAAAATTAAAATCAATATATTTGTAATAGTATTTCTAATGATCTCTTTAAATGAAATATTCGAATAATACAATATTCAAAATTGAAATATTCAAATTTATATATTTGTATTGATTACATACATACATCAAATTACTAAATGCCCTACCACATAAACTATTGAACTTCTGAATAGTATTTGTTAAATAGAATGTTACATTTAAAATTTGTAGATATTTGATCAAATTATGAACATTCAAAAAGGAAAGTAACACTTGGGGGCGATTACATATACAGTGCAGGTTTCGGCACAAGCGTGGAAACCCGCGCCGCCCGTAATTTCACCTTGCACATTGGGGTATTTCATATACTGCGCAGTTAGATGCTAAACTGGCGTAAGTAGGACAAACTGACGATTTTCTGAAATGTGCGAAAATACAAATTTTAGTTGTCGCAAGTAACTTACGCCAGTATTTTGTCCATGGAAACTGTCAATAAAGAGTAGTTTTATGCAAATTAGGCTAACCCTGGTAAAAATGAACAGATTTCAAATAAAAATATGATACGTAATTACGCTATTCAAAATTCATATAAGCCCATTTTCTTCAATGTGTTTGGATTGTTCGTTGAGTTACAACACACTACACTGGAGTGGAGGATTAGTCAGAGTAGAGAGAGAGGTGCAAACAGAGGAGTTAGTTAGGTCGCATTGTTGTTTGATTAAGTTTGTACACTTACACATATTTTTACATATTGCACACATATTTTGCATACATACAGTACATAACAAATACAGCACACTTTTTTTCTAATACCTCACACATTTTATTAGATTTTTACAGTGTGATAGGCTGAGTGTTTGGTTGTGATTGTGTGTGATTGAACTGGGAGTGAGTGTGAGTGTGTGTAGTGTGATTTAGTGTTAGGATGGCAGGGAGAAGTAGGGAGGAGGGGAGGAGGAGAGATGAGTGGCAGGGAGAGAAGTATAGGAGAGGACAGGAGGAGAAGTGGGCCCCTCGTCATGGAGTAAGTGGAGTGGGGAGAGGGAGAGCTAGAAGGGATGATGGGAGGGGAGATGCCCAAGAGGCCCAGATAGCAGGCACATTTAGGAGAGGGACAGAGGGTGCACATGGTGACAGAAGGGGGAGGAGGGAGAGGATAGGGAGGAACCCACACCAGGGACAACACAGGGAGGAAGCCAAGTGTCCATGGAGGATGAGAGGCTGAGATGTCCCAACTTCTCATTTGATGAAAATGTTGCCCTTGTCCAGGCCATCATGGACAATTACAGTGACTTCTTCAGGCAGGAGAAGGGCAAAGGCATCCCACACACCACTATTATATGTATTTGAGATATAACATCCTTTAATATCACACACTCATGTACACAATGAGGAGCATGGTATTTGGCCTACTAACAAAAATATCTACAATTATATTTGACCTTACTGCTACTTAACACAATGCAATTCATGATATGAGGTGGAATAGTGCAATACTAACATGTCTCAGAATAACACAGGACACATGTAATAGAGTTTGACATGAGAATTAGTATAGGCCCTAGCATGTATCAATGTATATTGTTTGCCCATGTGGACATATATCTGACTTTACTAATCCCTCTCATCCTTTGACTCCTTCACAGAACCACCACCACCACCACCAGTCTTCAGGCAACCACAAGAACAGTATGCTCCTAGGCATGAGCATGGTTGGATGGCTTCAGTTGAGGACCCGGGAGTGATACCACCACCATTGCCATATGACTTCTGGCAAGATTCCTGGCCAGAGGAATATCCTCCCTTTCGCTTTGAGGGGGAGCCAAGACAGCCACAAAGGGTCCATGTATTTACCCCCCCACAACACATCCCAGATGTAGCTGACCCTGCCTCACATGAACCAGCAGTTGTAGCTGACCCTGCCCTATATGAACCAGCAGTTGTAGCTGAACCTGCACCTCAAGCACCAGCAGATGCAGGTGACCCTGCCCCACAAGCACCCAGAAGCCCTGCTGCTCAAGAGCCTGTGGATGCATTGTATTCTCCCCTGGGTGAGGAATACATTGCACTCCAGAGGAGTCTCATAACAAGCACCGAGAGAATACAAAGAGGCCAAGAGAGGTTCTTCAGGAACCATGAAAGGTTCATCAGGAGCCAAGAGAGGATACAATAACGTAGCATAGAGCTACAGAGGGACATGACAGCATCGTTAAGTGCAAGTGTTCAGAAGAACCAGTCACAGATGATGCGAATTCTGTCTGATATGCAGATGCAAATGGACAATAGATGGAGAGAACTCTTGAGTGTGTTGGTTGAGCACTTTACACACCAGCAGGACACTGCTTCCAGCCTATCATCTGTGACCAGCACAGCAGCAGAAACACCAGAATCTTCTCAAACAAGGAGAACAAGGAAATCCACTACAGTCACCTTAGCTCCCTCATCCAAAAAGCCAAAAAATAAATAAATATTCTTATAGTTCACCATAAATCATGTCCTCTGTTATCTACCATATAATTGTCATCCACATTCATGTAAGGTGTGTTTTATTACACTAATATTGTTAAAACATATAATTTGACCTGTGTGGAAATGGCAATAAAAACAGGTAATATTATAATGTTTATTACATATTCTTGTACTATAACTCACATCCACAATAGTTGTTTATGAAGGGTACTTATAGTAATATTCACTTCTAAAATGTAAATCAATGTATCTCACATCCAATATAAACTGACACATGGGTATATATAATAGTGATGTTACTGATAGGGTGTGCATTATCAGGTGTTTTAAGGCTTCAGGTGAGAGTTGTGTTGTCTGTGATTGGTTTGACACAATTGCAAAGAGGCGGCCTTCAAGAAGGTCTTAGAAATTATCATATGAGCCATCCTAGGTTTAGCTTTCAACTAAGAATACCAACAGAACAAAGCAAGTGTTAGAATTAAATTTGAAAGTTGTTTGAAATAGCATGCCCTATTTGAAACAAGAAGGTTTTATTTGGACTTGACTGTCCCTTTATATATTTTGGCATCAATGCCAAGCTTTGTTAACATTAGAATAAATTACACTACAGTGGGTTCTAAAGAGATGAAGGTAATACAATTATGATTTCCCATTGTTCTCTCCTCCAAGTATTGTTGATTGTTTTAAGAACAAATATAAAGTAAATAAGCAAGTATATGTCCACAATGTGATAAAGTGATGAGATCTGATTATACCGACAGGCTCAATCCATTTGATTAGATTGTGGCTTCAAACAACAAAATCAGCTATTTCAAATACACAAATAAACCTTATAAAAAACAATATCATAGTATACTGTCCCTTTAACCTTGAAATGCTGCTTAAATGTATGTGTTTGTTAAGGCTTCCAGGGAGTTCCGTTGCTTTTTTAGTCAGTGCAAGGGTTACTGCGCCTGCAATATGTGGCAAGATGAGAATGGAGTAGATTTTCTGAATTCTGCGCTCGTAAGTCCTTACGCTGTACCATGGGGATAAAAAATACGGCCAAAGGGTGAAATATCTGCACGTAACTTGTATTCTATGCGTATATGTAATACCAAAATCGCGTAAAATACATCGGCGGAGGATTTTGCAGGCAACGCTGCATATGTAATGGAGCCCCTGATTACCAAACTTTAATGGATTTTCATTCTTATCAAGGTTTGGAATACACTTTCAACACATTTACCGATCCCTAGTAACACATTTTTGTTAATGGACTGGAAGCCCAAGAACAGGACAGTGGAAAATATAGGTGAAGTGATGCTTAAACAGATACTAAACCCACATTTTTTCTTTCACAATTAAGATAGAGCATGCAATTTTAAGCAACTTTCTAATGTACTCCTATTATCATTTTTCTTCATTCTCTTGCTATGTTAATTTGAAAAGCAAAATGTAAGTTTAGCCACCAATCAGCAAGTGCTATCCAGTGTACTGAATCAAAAATGGGACGGCTCCTTAGCTTAGATTCCTGCTTTTTCAAATAAATCTAGCAAGAGAATAAAGAAAAAATGCTCATAGAAGTAAATTAGAAAGTTGTTTCAAATTGTTTGCTCACTCTAAATTATGAAAGTAAAAATTTGGTTTTATGCCCCTTTAACTCTGATTGTTGGTGTGTGGGAGCGTAAGGAGGGAGGCGGGTGAGTGGCCCATCGTTGGAGGGGGCGTGAGGAGGCAGGAGGAGGGCAGGACCACTATGCCATGCTGCACAGATAGAAAACATTTAAAAAAAAAGCTGGGAAGTGAGAAGGAAGGAGGGATGGAGGAACGGCAATAAGGGGGATCCTATGTGTGATCCATTGTGGGAAAGGGATCTGGGAGGGGGGGTAGGGTAATGAGGGGGGACAGCTTCACTACAGAAAAAATGGTTAATGGGTTTTAAAAAATAAAATATGCATAAATTAAGGCAAACTGGGTACTGGCAGACAGCTGCCAGTACCTAAGATGGCGGCAAATAAATAGAGGGGGGAGGGTTAGAGAGCTGTTTGGGGGGGATTAGGGAGGTTAGGGGGTAAAAGGGGATCCTACACTGCTAAAAATATTTAAAAATATATAAATATATTAAAAACAAAAAAAAAGCTGCCTTTTATTTTAGTACTGGCAGACACTCTGCCAGTACTTAAGATGGGGGTGACAATTGTGGGGTGGGGGAGGGAAGAGAGCTGTTTGAGAGGGGTCAGGGAGGAATCAGGGGGTGGGATGTGTTAGGTGGGAGGCTGATCTCTACACTAAAAAAGCTAAAAGCTAAAATGAACCCTACAAGCTAACTAATTAACCACTTCACTGCTGGGCATAATACAAGTGTGGTGCACAGCGGCATGTAGCGGCCTTCTAATTACCACAAAGCAATGCCAGAGCCAAATATGTCTGCTATTTCTGAACAAAGGGGATCCCAGATGAATTAACAACCATTTGTGCCATGATTGCACAAGATGTTTGTAAATAATTTCAGTGAGAAACCTAAAATTGTGGAAAAGTTAACAATTTCTTTTTTTAATTGATCACGTTTGGTGGTGAAATGGTGGTATGAAATATACCAAAATGGGCCTAGATCAATAGTTTGGGTTGTCTACTAAAATATATATATATAGTTTTGATAAGTAAATAAAAAAAGGCTCTATTTCTGTTTAAATGTAGTGATGGCAAAAATGCTCTGATCTTTTGGGGAAGTTTTTGTCTGAAGTGCCCGGTCCTTAAGGGGTTAAAGAGACATGAAACTCAATTTTTTTTCTATCATAATGTAGAGAGAGCATGCATGTTTAAACATCTTTCCAATTTACTTCTATTATCTATTTTGTTTCCTTCTGTTGGTATCATTTGTTGAAAAGCATATCTAGGTAGGCTCTGATGCTGCTGATTGGTGGCTGCATATTTATGCCTCATGTTATCGGCTTCAACAAAGGATACCAAGAGAATGAAGCAAATTAGATAATAGAAGTAAAAAGGAAAGTTGTTTAAAATTCTCTTTTATATCTGAATCATGAAAGAAAAGTTTGTGTTTTATGTCCTTTTAATACATTTTGAACATGATCTCTCCCTAACAATGAAGTCTCTCGACAACCTCACATTTGTGTATGAATCTATCCCACTGCTTTTTAGTTTTTGTTACCACTTTGTTTATTATATAGTTTAATAGTGGCAGTACAGAATGGAAAATGCCAATATGTGAAGAAATACAATAAACAAGTATTTATAAATAAATAATAAACCAAGAATTGATTTTAAATACAGTGCACATTAAATCAAGACAAGCATTGATTAATCTCCACATACTAATTCAGAAAGTGCTTTTAATGTGCATATTTTTTTTTATTTGTAGCAATAGCAATTCTGCATGTCTTATATATCGGGGAGATGGAGACATTACAATATTGTATGATTTTGTCTTTCAAGAGAAGCTATAGAGGGGGACACTAATCTAAAAATACAATTATTAAATTATGTGATGAATACTAATTAAAGGGAGTGAGAGGAAGAAAACAGAGAGCATGTGAATCTAATTGATAAAATATGTAAATATATATGTATATGAATATATAATATAAATATATGAATATACAGTATACATATAAATGTATGTGTTCATATATGTATATAGACATATAAACACATAATAATATATGTTTATAAGCATATACATATATATTTACTAGGAACACACAGTTCCCTATAGACTGCAATTAAAAGGTATTTCTAACACCCCAGACCCTCCAACTTTAGCCCCATAAAACTACTTTGTGCAATTTTTTATAACAAAAAAACTATATGCTTATATTATATTTTTTTTTAAAAAAAGGAAAAGAAACATTTTATTTTGGGGGCAATTGGTAAATATTTAAAAAATTAACTAGAGTTCTGACCTCTGGTTAATTTTTGGAGAACGAATTGCTACTGTGAGCTCATAATGGCTGGTTATTATTACGCACCATAAACGGGCAAATTTACCCATTTACAAGCGTGCAATAAATTAGCGCTCCACGTGTAATCTAGCCCTATATACTGTATATGTTAACATAATCTTTAATGTCAGAGTATACATTTCCACTGAAATATTTAAAATAATTAAACATCCCGATCAAAAAATATATTGCAGTATTTCAAAGTGTATATTATATTATTATATTAATAAATGATGTGGAGGTGGGCAGATCATTTAAGATTGACCATGCTTTTAAACATTTGAAGGTCAATTACAATCCCCTGGAAAAAAAACTTATCAACTGATTTATCTACAAAAATCTCCATAGACTTGGAACTTTCTGCAAGAAAAATTATTAGATACTTTTTTCTAAAGAATTGGAATTAACTCCTTGATAAGGAATTTCAACATTAGCATTTCTACGTATTTTTGTCATTGTATTTCCTAGGTTTTTCATTGTAAAATATGTGTGTGTCTACTGTTATGTGTGTGCAAGCATTTGTGCGCATGAATGTAAATGTGCACGTGTATTTGTGTGTGCTTAAGCGTGATAGTGTATGTGCAAATGTTTTTTTTTTTATTTGTGCGCAATTGTTTGCTTCTGTTTGTTTGTGATTGTTTATGTTTGCTAACATACTGTATATTTCTGAGCTAGTGTGTATACTGGAATGGGGGTAGATAATATTAAATGTTTTGTAACACTTACCTATTCCTGCTATTTATTTTGAAAAGTATGTTATATAGGAAATTCTCTTTTATAACTTCTATTTTAATTTTTTCTCTATGTAGTTTTGTACAGATGTATCATTTGATTTTTATTATTGTGCTGTGTAAGTTTAATTTTTAGCAGTCATTTGTTCCCCAGCAATTTATTATATAATAATGGTTATAAGCATTTTTAAATGAATATATAATGTTATTATTTTTGTTTTAAATGTGTATGAGAAAAACAAATTGTATAGTTGGCTGATGTGTGAACTGCATAACAGTTATAGTTTCCTAGGTAGGCTAAGCAATAGTGTAGAACACTGACCTAATTAATCTCTTGCTTAAAATTACAAACAAACTAATTTGTAAACAACACAATGTTTCAGGCTGAGAACAAATACAGATGGAACCAACAGAAAATAATTCAATAAGAACACAATGGTTGCTTGCTTATTTCATATCACCTTACTGACATTATAAATATTCCTTCAGAGCCTGTATCATCAGCATTGCTATAATTGAGTAACTATCTAGCAATGTGCAGCACTACCCAAGATGCTTTGTAATTGGCTTTTTAAAACTCCCAAGGCCCAATCCCTTGCCACAAAGAGGAATGTTTTCTACCAGCTAAAGGAGATAACAGCTTCTTTCATGTATCTCTGAAAAACCACAGGTCCATCCGCAGCATTTAAAACTAATAAAGACTCAGACTTTGTTTTAAAAGCAGAGAGGTTAATGCATTGCAAAAAGGAATTGTGGTTAAATCCAATATAATGACTGTTTACTGTGTTATCTTGTTAACTATTTGTTGTCTTGGACACTGTATTTTAAATAGAAGGCAGAGATTATATAAAAAAATATCTTAAAGTATTTGCAAGCTCCTGAGAATTTTAAGCAAAATATATTTAGGGGAAACTAATCACATGATATAGTAGATTAATTATATTGATCTCTGGCTTTTATAAATACTTATATGTCATTTTTAGCCGATTAAGGTCTATCCTTTTTCATAGTGGTAAACAGGCACTACTAATTTTAGTTACCATGGGAAGTATTTAAAATATTTAGAATTAAGAATGGTCCCCAGAAGGTAAAATTGTCCTTCATATATACTCTGGTTTCTCTTCAGATCGAATAAATCTTTCGCCTTTTACTAAAGATTTCCGTGGAGAGGAACAATCATGAGTTATCATGAATTTTTTGAGGCTCTGCCACATGCAGAGCTACATTAAAAAAATAAAATAAAAAAATTGTCCTTCATCTGATGTTACTGAAGAAGTAACATCTGTAAAACTATATTTCTCCAATATAAATCTACAGTTTGGTAACTGTATAGAGGAAATATATGTTTAGTTTAGCCTGCTGCTGTTGTGGAAAAACAGGCCAAATGACTAAAGATGATAAATATAGTCAAACAAATGGGATGGACTGTTTTAGTCATCTGCAGGAGATATGTTTTATATATATATTCTTAGGTATATTAGAGATTACAATTTTGTTCATAACTAGAAATATGATATTAATCTTATCAATATATTATGACTACCTTACCTGTGTTTGATTTATTTGTTTATATTTTGTTCATTGGGATTCATTTTCTGGCTTAATTGTTTGCCGTTGGCTTATTAGCCTCAATTCTCAATATGATACAGCCATTTGTATTAATGCTAATAATGGTAAATATTAATGGTCTGGATCATCCAGATGTAAACTTGGGTGATTGATGTTATTTCATTTGATTTATGTCTTTGCAAATATTAATAAAAACCTAAAATCCTGAGTGTGCAGAGGAAACCATCAGTGCATGTCCAGATTGTTGCTGATATTATAATTTTAATATCCTTTAGTATAAAATTAATACAATTGTTGATTTTTTTTTTCCAGTAATTGTAAAATTACAAAAGTAAAGCTTTACACATCAGTAATTTTACCTTAAGGGATATTAAACTCCTTGAAAATATAAAAAAATAGTAAGTTGTGCACAGTAAAACATATTTGCATTATATTTTCATTATTTATTTTGCACACTTTTCATGTAATTTGATTCTAAAAATTGTGACTTTTCTAATTCTCAGAGCTGGAAATGCACCCTACTGACTTCTCAAAGATAATCCTGCTACATATCTGTCTCTAATTAGATTAAACAGACTGCAAGACAATGCAATATATACTAATACTACAACTGTGGCTAGACTTATCTGCTGACTCAAATAAGGCAATTCATGGTAAGTGTTTGTCTATTTAAAAGCAATGGCAGCAGATGTTAATTGTTCAGCATCTTATTACTACCTTTCCAGCTTTATCCTCTGTTTCTATGTCAGTTACCAGCAACCTATGCTTCTATGTTGACTGTTGGTACCTTGTCCCTGGCTTGATTATTGGACTTTACATTGAGCCTTATTCTTGACTGACATATTTTGCCTGATCTAGCTTAGCTCTTGACTTCTGCTACTTTATCATCCCTTGGCTATTGCATTCCACCTGATATTACTTTTAACAGAAGCCTGAATACTTCTAATTTATCTGTACATTTATCTATTCAAAGTGGGTTTCTTGTTCTTTATATTTGATTATATATATTTTAAGTAAGGATTTGCACTTTTCTGCAAATTTGGGTGCAGCACCCCTTACAAGCAAATCTTAAAGGCTGTCGTTGATAAATTGTATATATCAAATCAAATTAAACAAAATTATTTAGTTTAATTGTATTTGAAATATACAATGCAATATAGCTAATGCAAAATACACCAGAAACACTAAAGACAATTTCAGTAATTAATAGATATGTGCATTCGTAGATTTCAGAAGAAGGTGTCTGGTTGTGTAATTTAGCTATTTTCGGAGGAAAATGTATTCCTGTGAAACTGCAACACAATAGGACCTGGATTTGCATGGATCCTAGTGTGTTGCAGTTTAACAACAATACATTTGGCTCTGAAAATAGCCGAATTGCATGAGCAGCTGCCTTCTTCCGCATTCGTAGGTGTTTGAAACCTCTGAATGCACATATCTATTAATTAATTAACATTTGATACTTGGAATGAAGTAAATGAAACTAAAAAAAAACGAGAAAGGATCTTTACAATAAGGAAGTTTAAGCTTGGAAAATCTGTCTCATTGCCTAAATACCAAAATTCCTGTTCCTCATTTGTGGGTAATTTTATGCTGAGGTGGTTCTAGGCTTAATAACTGTCCAAGGTCATTACTCTCTGAGGGCTCACATGCAATCAAAATATTTTTCAAAGCACAAGTTAATTGTGTATATATTTAGGGGAACATTTACTAAACTGTACATTGATGAGGGCGTGTCTGAGCAGCGCTGTGAGAGTATGCAAAATCAGAGGTCTCCAGACTAAGATCGATAATCTTCCAATTACTGATGTAATCTGACAACGTTTGGTAAAATTGTATCTCACTTAACAAAAGTCTACTGATCCCGATGATACTAAGCTCTGTTGTATTTATGCCGTCTATACCCTGATCCAGACCGTTGAGGCCTTAGGTATTGGCATTGTGCAGGATCCTCAAACACCCTCCCCCGGTACGCCGGGTACAATAGTCAATCATTGGCTATCTATTCACCAACACATAGCTATCCAGACCGTTGAGGCCTTAGGTATTGGCATTGTGCAGGATTCTCAAACACCCTCCCCCGGTACGCCGGGTACAATAGTCAATCATTGGCTATCTATTCACCAACACATAGCTACACTAAAAATTGAGAGGCCCATAAAAAACGACAAGTTTTACTACAAAATTTTGATCAACTGCTAGAAAGGTGCTTCTCTGACCTAAGCGACACCCTAGAAATGGCAATATGGGGAGAAGTAGACAACAAACTACATAACCTTGAGTCAGGAGTAACACTACCAGAGTAACTCCCGGAATGCCAGCTAGAGGAACCACAATGACACCTAAAATCCAACAGCCATAATATTGATCTGGCTAGCCCCCAGTTTCCTGATTATATCACAAGAAGATCTAAACAAGCAGCAACCACCGAAAGTGACATAGCAATGCCGGAGTTGATCTCTCAGGTTTTGATGTTTCAACAACAGTCTGAACCCACACTTTCAAAGACAGTTCCAATGTCATCACAATGACGTGACAACCTAATACTTCAATGGCTGGCATTAATGGTTATCCCGCAGGCATGAAGAGGAGGGCACGTATACTTTAAAACATTTTGTGTAACATCGTTGAGGATGCGGTCCTCCAGACTTGGGATTGGATAAAGTATCCTATC
This sequence comes from Bombina bombina, assembly GCF_027579735.1. Lineage (NCBI taxonomy): Eukaryota > Metazoa > Chordata > Amphibia > Anura > Bombinatoridae > Bombina > Bombina bombina. The sequence continues at coordinate 633,231,642 of NC_069504.1, forward strand.
ACTGCTAATTTGAGTTGAGAACCGGTAGCCTCATTGGACTCTCTCATTGTGGATGCCCTAAGGACTAGAGTACTCCTTATGGGAATAGCCCTAGTTTTATTAAAGCACCACACCATAAGATGTTTACTTACACCTTTGTATACCCTATCATGCATACCATTTCTTCTGAAGAAGAGAAATACCTGAAGGAGCGCCTGTACAAAGGAAAGGTCTGAGAATAAAAATAAAGTCTTAGTGTGGTCAAATAGCTAAGTTAAAAATACTATTTAATAACACTTAAAATGATTAAACAACAGTATAAAACGTACAAATTAATGCATGGATCCATGGCTAAGAAATAAATGGACATATATAACAGTCTAAAAATAAAAATAAATAAAGCGTGGACAAAAAGTCGACAGAACTATACAGTTGTACAAGCGTCTGCTATAGGTAAATGTATTAGTCCTAATAAGCCAAGTCTAGGAGTACATTGAACAAAGGCAAAACCGGACAATAAATAACAATATATACAATCGGTACAATTAAGTGATTAAACAATGTGTAAAGTGGAAAGTTCATCAAATAGTTAATAAAAATGGTTCCTCAAGTGTAAACAATGCAAATCAACTGTGAAAGAGGGAACATCGCAAAAGGACTAATTCAAGGTAGTAGTTTATTCATATAACAAATGACAAAACAGCACAAATCCTACTTACAAGGAGTAAGTTAAAGGTCACCTTTCACAATCAATGATGTGAACATGTGTAGTCCAAGCAGGAAACTCCACAGCTGACTCTCACGTCTCACCAGCAATCTTTCAACCGCACACAACTGAGACCGCAGCAGGGAACTTCCTCCAATCCTTCCTTTGCTCCAATGAGCTTTTGCGCTGTTCCCTCTTTCACAGTTGATTCGCATTGCTAACCTATCCGGTATGGGGAGAAAGGCACTGGACAGAGAGTGGCTGCATTAGGATCCACTGAAACTGATATTATTCATTTTCTCCATCCTTGAAAGTGGTTATGTCCCTCAATACACCCCAGGGGATTACTGTGCAGTAAGACTGTTTACGGTAAATTATTTCTGCATTCATACATCTGTTGTGAAGCGCTGCTATCTATGTTCAGTTTTGTACCTCAAGTGTAAACAGTCCTCCTATAATATGATATATCCAAAGTGCGAGTGCAAAAAATGGAAAAATAGAAAAAAGTAGTGAATAATCTCCAATGGTGTTGGTGTACACAAAAAGTAAAAAAAATGTAATACAGATAAAAATGTCAAAAGCAAAAGATGTGAATCAAACCTTTGCTTTTGAGATTTTTATCTGTATTACATTTTTTTTACTTTTTGTGTACGCCAACACCAACAACGTTTGGTAAAATTGTATCTCACTTAACAAAAGTCTACTGATCCCGATGATACTAAGCTCTGTTGTATTTATGCCGTCTATACCCTGATCCAGACCGTTGAGGCCTTAGGTATTGGCATTGTGCAGGATCCTCAAACACCCTCAAACCATTTTTATGAACTATTTGATGAACTTTCCACTTTACACATTTTTTAATCACTTAATTGTACCGATTGTATATATTGTTATTTATTGTCCGGTTTTGCCTTTGTTTAATGTACTCCTAGACTTGGCTTATTAGGACTAATACATTTACCTATAGCAGACGCTTGTACAACTGTATAGTTCTGTCGACTTTTTGTCCACGCTTTATTTATTTTTATTTTTAGACTGTTATATATGTCCATTTATTTCTTAGCCATTGATCCATGCATTAATTTGTAAGTTTTATACTCTTGTTTTTATCATTTTATGTGTTATTAAATAGTATTTTTAACTTAGCTATTTGACCACACTTAGACTTTATTTTTAATCTCAGACCTTGCCTTTGCACAGGCGCTCCTTCAGGTATTTCTCTTGCTCAATTTATGTATTGTGGGTGGCTAGGGGCCCATTCTGTATAGGAGCTACAGGTCTCTTTTAACGCTGTTAGATATTTATTTCTATCATTTCTTCTGAAGACAAAGCTGTATATAATAGTATTGATAAGTTACAAAGTTTACCATTTTTCTACTAAAGCTCTACACCTTAAAATGATTTGGAAGCTCATCTTTATTGTAGCAGTGATGGCCTGAGGGACTTTTCCTTTGAATGCCCAGAAATAGACTATATCATATGTTGGTGACCTTCATTAATGTTATTAAACAGTTTGCATGTTATTTCCAATGAGATGTCTTTACTATACATAATCTAACAGCTACCCGATTTGCTATAGAGGTTTATGTGATGTATATATAATATGCCTCACCAATTGCTTTAAAAGTTTCTACAGGGAGTGCAGAATTATTAGGCAAGTTGTATTTTTGAGGATTAATTTTATTATTGAACAACAACCATGTTCTCAATGAACCCAAAAAACTCATTAATATAAAAGCTGAATAGTTTTGGAAGTAGTTTTTAGTTTGTTTTTAGTTATAACTATTTTAGGGGGATATCTGTGTGTGCAGGTGACTATTACTGTGCATAATTATTAGGCAACTTAAAAAAAACAAATATATACCCATTTCAATTATTTATTTTTACCAGTGAAACCAATATAACATCTCAACATTCACAAATATACATTTCTGACATTCAAAAACAAAACAAAAACAAATCAGTGACCAATATAGCCACCTTTCTTTGCAAGGACACTCAAAAGCCTGCCATCCATGGATTCTGTCAGTGTTTTGATCTGTTCACCATCAACATTGCGTGCAGCAGCAACCACAGCCTCCCAGACACTGTTCAGAGAGGTGTACTGTTTTCCCTCCTTGTAAATCTCACATATGATGATGGACCACAGGTTCTCAATGGGGTTCAGATCAGGTGAACAAGGAGGCCATGTCATTAGATTTTCTTCTTTTATACCCTTTCTTGCCAGCCACGCTGTGGAGTACTTGGACGCGTGTGATGGAGCATTGTCCTGCATGAAAATCATGTTTTTCTTGAAGGATGCAGACTTCTTCCTGTACCACTGCTTGAAGAAGGTGTCTTCCAGAAACTGGCAGTAGGACTGGGAGTTGAGCTTGACTCCATCCTCAACCCGAAAAGGCCCCACAAGCTCATCTTTGATGATACCAGCCCAAACCAGTACTCCACCTCCACCTTGCTGGCGTCTGAGTCGGACTGGAGCTCTCTGCCCTTTACCAATCCAGCCACGGGCCCATCCATCTGGCCCATCAAGACTCAGCCTTTCTTACCTTGGCCATGTCTCTGAGTATTGCACACCTTGTGCTTTTAGGCACTCCAGTGATGTTGCAGCTCTGAAATATGGCCAAACTGGTGGCAAGTGGCATCTTGGCAGCTGCACGCTTGACTTTTCTCAGTTCATGGGCAGTTATTTTGCGCCTTGGTTTTTCCACACGCTTCTTGCGACCCTGTTGACTATTTTGAATGAAACGCTTGATTGTTCGATGATCACGCTTCAGAAGCTTTGCAATTTTAAGAGTGCTGCATCCCTCTGCAAGATATCTCACTATTTTTGACTTTTCTGAGCCTGTCAAGTCCTTCTTTTGACCCATTTTGCCAAAGGAAAGGAAGTTGCCTAATAATTATGCACACCTGATATAGGGTGTTGATGTCATTATACCACACCCCTTCTCATTACAGAGATGCACATCACCTAATATGCTTAATTGGTAGTAGGCTTTCGAGCCTATACAGCTTGGAGTAAGACAACATGCATAAAGAGGATGATGTGGTCAAAATACTTATTTGCCTAATAATTCTGCACTCCCTGTATTATAAAAGTAGCTTAGTATTAGCACAAGTTTACATAGCTTTCTTAAACTCCTACTAAAACATAATCCATATAAAGCAGTATTTGGTATAGCAATTACATAGAAAGGCTAATTTATCCTTAAACTAATAACAGAATTTATGCTTACCTGATAAATTACTTTCTCCAACGGTGTGTCCGGTCCACGGCGTAATCCTTACTTGTGGGAAATATCTCTTCCCCAACAGGAAATGGCAAAGAGTCCCAGCAAAGCTGGCCATATAGTCCCTCCTAGGCTCCGCCCACCCCAGTCATTCGACCGACGGACAGGAGGAAAAATATAGGAGAAACCATATGGTACCGTGTTGACTGTAGTTAGAGAAAATAATTCATCAGACCTGATTAAAAAACCAGGGCGGGCCGTGGACTGGACACACCGTTGGAGAAAGTAATTTATCAGGTAAGCATAAATTCTGTTTTCTCCAACATTGGTGTGTCCGGTCCACGGCGTCATCCTTACTTGTGGGAACCAATACCAAAGCTTTAGGACACAGATGAAGGGAGGGAGCAAATCAGGTTACCTAAATGGAAGGCACCACGGCTTGCAAAACCTTTCTCCCCAAAATAGCCTCCGAAGAAGCAAAAGTATCAAATTTGTAAAATTTGGCAAAAATGTGCAGTGAAGACCAAGTCGCTGCCTTACATATCTGATCAACAGAAGCCTCGTTCTTGAAGGCCCATGTGGAAGCCACAGCCCTAGTGGAGTGAGCTGTGATTCTTTCAGGAGGCTGCCGTCCGGCAGTCTCGTAAGCCAATCGGATGATGCTTTTAAGCCAAAAGGAAAGAGAGGTAGAAGTCGCTTTTTGACCTCTCCTTTTACCAGAATAGACGACAAACAGAGAAGATGTTTGTCTGAAATCTTTTGTAGCTTCTAAATAGAATTTTAGAGCACGGACTACGTCCAAATTGTGCAACAAACGTTCCTTCTTTGAAACTGGATTCGGACACAAAGAAGGTACAACTATCTCCTGGTTAATATTTTTGTTAGAAACAACCTTTGGAAGGAAACCAGGCTTAGTACGCAAAACCACCTTATCTGCATGGAACACCAGATAGGGCGGAGAACACTGCAGAGCAGATAACTCTGAAACTCTTCTAGCAGAAGAAATATCAACCAAAAACAAAACTTTCCAAGATAACAACTTAATATCTATGGAATGTAAAGGTTCAAACGGAACCCCTTGAAGAACTGAAAGAACTAGATTCAGACCCGTAGCAAGGAACCTTGAAGTTCTGACGAGACGCCATCAGATCCATGTCTGGAATGCCCCATAATTGAGTCAACTGGGCAAAAATCTCCGGATGGAATGTCTGACGACTCAGATAATCCGCTTCCCAGTTTTCCACTCCTGGGATGTGGATCGCAGATAGATGGCAGGAGTGATTCTCCGCCCATTGTATTATTTTGGTTACTTCTTTCATCGCCATGGAACTCCTTGTTCCCCCCTGATGATTGATATACGCAACAGTCGTCATGTTGTCTGATTGGAATCTTATGAATCTGGCCTTTGCAAACTGAGGCCAAGCCCTGAGAGCATTGAATGTCGCTCTTAGTTCCAGAATGTTTATCGGGAGAAGAGACTCTTCCCGAGACCACAGTCCCTGAGATTTCAGGGATTCCCAGACCGCACCCCAGCCCACTAGACTGGCGTCGGTTGTGACAATGACCCACTCTGGTCTGCGGAAGCTCATTCCCTGGGATAGGTGGTCCATTGATATCCACCAACAGAGTGAATCTCTGGTCTTCTGATCTACTTGAATCACTGGAGACAAATCTGTATAGTCCCCATTCCACTGTTTCAGCATGCACAGTTGTAATGGTCTTAGATGAATTTGCGCAAAAGGAACTATGTCCATTGCTGCAACCATCAACCCTACTACTTCCATGCACTGAGCTATGGAAGGACGTGGAACAGAATGAAGAACTTGACAAGCGCTTAGAAGTTTTGACTTTCTGACATCTGTCAGAAATATCCTCATTTCTAAGGAATCTATTATTGTTCCCAGGAAGGGAACTCTTGTTGACGGAGACAGAGAACTTTTTTCTATGTTCACCTTCCATCCGTGAGATCTGAAAAAGGCCAGAACGATGTCTGTATGAGCCTTTGCTTTTGAAAGGGACGACGCTTGTATTAGAATGTCGTCCAAGTATGGTACTACTGCAATGCCCCTCTGTCTTAGAACCGCTAGAAGGGACCCGAGTACCTTTGTGAAAATCCTTGGAGCAGTGGCTAATCCGAATGGGAGGGCCACAAACTGGTAATGTTTGTCCAGAAAGGCAAACCTTAGGAACTGATGATGTTCTTTGTGGATAGGAATATGTAGGTACGCATCCTTTAGATCCACGGTAGTCATAAATTGACCTTCCTGGATAGTGGGTAGAATCGTTCAAATGGTTTCCATTTTGAACGATGGTACCCTGAGAAATTTGTTTAGGATCTTTAAATCCAGAATTGGTCTGAAGGTTCCCTCTTTTTTGGGAACTACGAACAGATTTGAGTAAAATCCCATTCCTTGTTCCTTCATTGGAACTGGGTGTATCACTCCCATCTTTAGCAGGTCTTCTACACAATGTAAGAACGCCTGTCTCTTTATTTGGTTTGAGGATAAGTGAGACATGTGGAACCTTCCCCTTGGGGGTAGTTCCTTGAATTCCAGAAGATAACCCTGAGAAACTATTTCTAGCATCCAGGGATCCTGAACATCTCTTGCCCAAGCCTGAGCAAAGAGAGAGAGTCTGCCCCCCACTAGATCCGGTCCCGGATCGGGGGCTACTCCTTCATGCTGTTTTGTTAGCGGTAGCAGGCTTCTTGGTCTGCTTACCCTTGTTCCAGCCTTGCATCGGTTTCCAGGCTGGTTTGGACTGTGAGGCATTACCCTCTTGCTTAGAGGATGCAGAATTAGAGGCCGGTCCGTTCCTGAAATTACGAAAGGAACGAAAATTAGACTTATTCTTGGCCTTGAAAGGCCTATCTTGTGGGAGGGCATGGCCCTTTCCCCCAGTGATGTCTGAGATAATCTCTTTTAATTCTGGGCCAAAGAGAGTTTTACCCTTGAAGGGGATGTTAAGCAATTTTGTCTTGGATGATACATCCGCTGACCAAGACTTTAGCCAAAGCGCTCTGCGCGCCACAATTGCAAACCCTGAATTTTTCGCCGCTAATCTAGCTAATTGCAAAGCGGCATCTAAAATAAAAGAGTTAGCCAACTTAAGTGCGTGAACTCTGTCCATAACCTCCTCATATGGAGTCTCTCTACTGAGCGACTTTTCTAGTTCCTCGAACCAGAACCACGCTGCTGTAGTGACAGGAACAATGCACGAAATGGGTTGTAGAAGGTAACCTTGCTGTACAAAAATCTTTTTAAGCAAACCTTCCAATTTTTTATCCATAGGATCTTTGAAAGCACAACTATCTTTGATAGGAATAGTAGTGCGCTTGTTTAGAGTAGAAACTGCCCCCTCGACCTTAGGGACTGTCTGCCATAAGTCCTTTCTGGGGTCAACCATAGGAAATAATTTCTTAAATATAGGAGGGGGAACAAAAGGTATGCCAATGACCAAGTTGTCACAATCATCCAGAGTAGATAACACCTCCTTAAGCAGTGTGCGGAGATGTTCTAATTTAAATTTAAATGTCACAACATCAGGTTCAGCCTGTTGAGAAATTTTTCCTGAATCTGAAATTTCCCCATCTGACAAAACCTCCCTCATGGCCCCTTCAGATTGGTGTGAGGGTATGACAGAACAATTATCCGCGCCCTCCTGCTCTTCAGTGTTTAAAACAGAGCAATCGCGCTTTCTCTGATATGCAGGCATTTTGGATAAAATATTTGCTATGGAGTTATCCATTACAGCCGTCAATTGTTGCATGGTAATAAGCATTGGCGCGCTAGAAGTACTAGGGGCCTCCTGCGTGGGCAAAACTGGCGTAGACACAGAAGGAGATGATGTAGAACCATGTCTACTCCCTTCATCTGAGGAATCATCTTGGGCAATTTCATTATTTGTGGCAGTACTGTCCTTACTTTGTTTGGACGCTATGGCACAATTATCACACAACTTTGAAGGGGGAGACACATTGGCTTTCATACATATAGAACATAGCTTATCTGAAGGCACAGACATGTTAAACAGGCTTAAACTTGTCAATAAAGCACAAAAACCGTTTTAAAACAAAACCGTTACTGTCTCTTTAAATTTTAAACAGAGCCCACTTTATTACTGAATATGTGAAAATATATGAAGGAATTGTTCAAAATTTACCAAAATTTCACCACAGTGTCTTAAAGCATTAAAAGCATTGCACACCATTTTCAGAGCTTTAACCCTTAAAATAACGAAATCGGAGCCGGTTACAGATTTAACCCCTATACAGTCCCAGCTACAGCCTTTGCTGTGACTTTACCAAGCCCAGAGGGGAATACGATACCAAATGACGCCTTCTAGGAACTTTTCCAACTACTCTCAGGTCCTCACACATGCATCTGCATGTCTTGTACTCAAAAACAACTGCGCAGTAAAGGCGCGAAAATGAGGCTCAGCCTACAACTGGGAAGGCCCTTCCTGACTGGAAAAGGTGTCTAACATAGTGCCTGACGTTAAAAAACGTTCCCCAAGTTTATAAGTGTGAATTATCAGCATAAACATGTATAAAATATCCAAATAAAGCAATCGATTTAGCCCATAAAAGTGTCTACCAGTTTTATAGCCCATATTTAGCCCTTTATTCTGTTTGAGACTAAGAAAATGGCTTACCGGTCCCCATGAGGGGAAATGGCAGCCTTCCAGCATTACACAGTCTTGTTAGAAATATGGCTAGTCATACCTTAAGCAGAAAAGTCTGCTAACTGTTTCCCCCAACTGAAGTTACTTCATCTCAACAGTCCTATGTGGAAACAGCAATCGATTTTAGTTACTGTCTGCTAAAATCATCTTCCTCTCACAAACAGAAATCTTCATCTTTTTCTGTTTCAGAGTAAATAGTACATACCAGCACTATTTTAAAATAACAAACTCTTGATAGTAGAATAAAAAAACTACAACTAAACACCACATACTCTTAACCATCTCCGTGGAGATGTTGCCTGTGCAACGGTAAAGAGAATGACTGGGGTGGGCGGAGCCTAGGAGGGACTATATGGCCAGCTTTGCTGGGACTCTTTGCCATTTCCTGTTGGGGAAGAGATATTTCCTACAAGTAAGGATGACGCCGTGGACCGGACACACCAATGTTGGAGAAATTCTGATTTAAAAGGACCAGATTAACCCCTTAATGACCGGACCATTTTTCAATTTTCTTACCCTTAATGACAATGGCTATTTTTACATTTCTGCGGTGTTTGTGTTTAGCTGTAATTTCCCTCTTACTCATTTACTGTACCCACACATATTATATACCGTTTTTCTCGCCATTAAATGGACTTTCTAAGGATACCATTATTTTCATCATATCTTATAATTTCCTATAAAATAAATATAAAATATGAGGAAAAAATTGAAAAAAACACACTTTTTCTAACTTTGACCCCCAAAATCTGTTACACATCTACAATCACCAAAAAACACCTATGCTAAATAGTTTCTAAATTTTGTCCTGAGTTTAGAAATACCCAATGTTTACATGTTCTTTACTTTTTTTGCAAGTTATAGGGCCATAAATACAAGTAGCACTTTGCTATTTCCAAACAACTTTTTTTCAAAATTAGCGCTAGTTACATTGGAACCCTGATATCTGTCAGGAATACCTGAATATCCCTTGACATGTATATATTTTTTTTTAGAAGACAACCCAAAGTATTGATCTAGGCCCATTTTGGTATATTTCATGCCACCATTTCACCGCCAAATGTCATCAAATAAAAAAAAAATTCACTTTTTCACAAATAGGTTTCCCACTGAAATTATTTACAAACAGCTTCTGCAATTAAGGCACAAATGGTTGTAAATGCTTCTTTGGGATCCCCTTTGTTCAGAAATAGCAGACTTATATGGCTGCCAGTACCCAATTTGCCCCAAAAACAAGTGTTTTTTTTATCTTTTTTGCAATTTTTTAATGTTTTCTGTAGTGTAGCAGCCCCCCACAATACCCCAACCCCCTCCCCCTCCCAGATCCTTATATATTTATTTTTTTTAATTCTTTTTTCCCCCCTCTTCCCTGCTCATTGGTGTCAGTGGCCAGCTAATCGCGCGCGCCCCCGCACGCTCCCGGCACCCGGCGTGCACATTGCACTTACAGGAACCGGATGCCGGGTAGCGATGGGCCGCCCACCCGCCTCCCTGTTATGCTCCCACCCACCAACGAACCGGCACCATCGCTACCGGTGCAGAGAGGGCCACAGAGTGGCTCTCTCTGCATCGGAGTCTTCTGAAAAGGTATTGCAGGATGCCTCCATATGGAGGCATCACTGCAATACCCTGAGAGCTGCTGGAAGCGATTGCGATCGCTTCCAGCACTCTCTTAGACAACTGACGTACCAGGTACGTCTATTGTCATTAACTGGTTGTTAATGCATGACGTACCTGGTACGTCAGTTGTCATTAAGGGGTTAAACAATCTTGTATATTAAGAAAATATTGCGAATGTTGTGGATAGTCTTGCAGCTAGTAGAACTACTTCAGAAGGCAATTGTGGGTACAATATCTTAAAGAATACTATCTTTGTATGTCTAGCCCTGGAATTGTTTATATAAGACAATATCTGTATCTACTTTGTATGATTAAGATACTCCAATATATCCATGTCCACATATTAAGACTTCACCCAAATAGCCTATGGTCACTAACCATATAAACCTGTCCATAATTATACTTATAGATGGCCCACTTTATCAGCATTCATTACCACTCTACCTTATATGATATCGGGAAACTCCAATTAGTACTCTATTCATCATTACACCTGTGAGATAAAATATAAGTTTTACTGGAGTTATACTTATGCCATAGTATATTGGAAAAAATCATACCTACCTTATTTACCCTATATCTGGTTAATTGGTGTCTTTAGCATATTAAGAAAGTTTATAACAATATTGATTACGGATGACCATACCTATGCTTAGCTGTCACATTAACTCTGTTAATTTAATTCCCTGAATACGCTATGTGTCCTTAGATTCATATGTTTGGACAGGTCCAACAGGGACCACATTTATCATTAGCTAATCTATAACTTTCACCTAAAGTATATTACTTCAAGCGGTGCTTACCCGCTAAAAAACTCTCTTCTACGCATGTTTATATTTTATTCTTACTATTACTGTTATGCTTTATTATATTAGCAATCCAGTTATTTACATTCCTACTAAGTGTCATTAGGGTCAAGCGATATGACTAACATGAACAACCGAAAGTGGCCAGTAGTAGTTATTTATAAAAACATTTAAAATTATAAAATGGAGCTTTCAGAATTCCATGTCTTGCCAATTATCTTGTTTCACACATATACCATTATATTGTGGTTAACTGAAATGTTGTCATTTATGTTACAGGACAATTATTGTATGTTCCTTTTTACTTTTGCAAAACCTCAATAAAAGATCATTTAAAAGAAATTGTACATGGACAAGTTTTCAAGCAGAGAACGTATCTGCATGCAATCACCACTTGCGATGCAGCTTCATGTGTCAAAACACAAGAGCTTTCTTGCCTCCTGTACCCATGCAACCAATCATACAAGAGCAGGGCCTGTCAATCACCCTGAATAAGCAAACAGCAGCTGCTTCTTAAAAATTTGGTTACAGGCTTGCATATCTAAAAAGCTGTAAATGCAGCTTAATAAGCTTACCGTTTAATTTTTATAATAACCTATACAAAATGAACTCCATTATATTTTACGCAAAATAATTATTTTATAAAAAAATAAATGATTCAGCAACATTTGCAAATAGTTTGGAGAACAAATTATATAAGCTGGGATAAGGCAAATACACACAGGAGCTTCTACACAACATTGCTTTGCATTTCCCTGTGTTGATCTGCATTACTCAGAAACTCAAATTCTTCTCTACTGTATGCTGTACATGTTATGTGAGTTTGCTAAACATGTAACATAGACTAACATAACTAATTTTATTAATCATTTATTAATGGATTATGAATTCTGTACAGCACTGAAGCCTGCAAATAAAGCATAAAATGAGTTCTCTGCAACAATGGAGCCAGTTTGAAATGCTGAATAAAGGTAATTTAGGGTCTGGGGTAATTATTATTAGAGTAAATCCCCCACAAGCATATGTCACGCTTTACATAACCAAAACTCTTGAATATGAAAGTGCCACTATATATGTATGTTTTAAAGTGAGAATAATATGAGAATTCTAGTGTTATCATTGCATAAGATGATTTTCAATTAATAGTAAAAAAAGATAGTTTAACTCTAATATAGGATATAAATCTTTTTCTTCAGAAAAATTATTACATATGTTTCAGTTCTTTTCTTTCTGATTTTATTTTTGTGAGGTGACACAGGACCATGTTGCTGGGACTGTTTATGCTCTTCACAAAATCAGCTCAACCAATCTTTAGTTGTGAATATCAGGAAATATAAAACTACTCATGCAGTCACTGAATGGACATACTGAAGCACAACATAGAAACTATTTAATGAATGCTAACATCCCCAGGGTAACAAAAGATGTGCTGGGTTACATCCCTAGGTTCAGGTCTGTAGTAGTTAAGAATCAATTTAATCAAGTACATTAAATTAAAGAGACATTAAGCTATTATTTGCATTTTATTTATGCATCTGAAATTACTCACTGTATTTTAAAAGATCTGCAAAATAAATAAAGCATTTAAAACTGATGCTTTGTTAAAAAAAAAAACAATGGAATGCAGTGCTAAGATAAACCCATTGCAAAGCCTATTAAATGTTATTGTACTTCCTTTGCTGTGACCAATTAGGGGCACATACAAATGACCTCCTGCACATATTATCCAATCACTGAGCTGCATGTAGGAGTGTCAGGGTTCTGCATTCCATTTAAAATCTCACGGGGGGGGGGGGGGGGGCAAAGTTTCCTGATTTAAATTGCAGAGAAAGCAGGAAAAAATAAGTAATGAAAATACATTGTATTTTATGGGGGAGGAAATCTTCAGTTTAATGTCCCTTTAATAAAGAGATGTACAATAAAGTTTTTTTTATAATTTTGTCATTTAAAGAGACAGTGAAGTCAAAATGAAACAAATAGACTTAATAGAGTATGACATTTTAACCAACTTTCCAATTTACTTATGTTAAGTTCTCTTTGTTTCCTTAGTTAAAGGGACAGTACACTGTAAAATAGTTTTTCCCTTAATGTGTTTACAATTGCTTTTTTTAACAACGGCAGAGTAAAAAATGTATGAAAATGAGCTTTTTAAGGTTTATTTGTGTATTTTAAAGCTCAGATTTTGTGTTTTAAAGCCACAGCCTAATAAAATAGGTTGAGCTTGTAGGTATAATCAGATCTCATTACTGTATCACATTGTGTACATATACATGCTTCTTTATCTTATATCTGTCCATAAAACAATCACCAGTACTTGGAGAGAACAATGGAAGATCAACATTTTATTACCTTATCTCTGCTATACCCCCCTGGGAGTGTAATTTCATCTGCTGGCTGTGCTTACACAGCTTATCTATAGCTTGGACCTGCGGCCACAAACTTTCAGAATAGGTGGGGATACCACATGCTAAATCAACTATTTAAAATGCCAATATAAGGGTAAAGGAGCTACTTGTAAACCAATTAATACACTCCAGCAGGTATAGTGGATAATTGGGAACAAATTAAAAGTGAGAATTTTTTTTGAGTAAACTGTCCCTTTAAGGATTAATCCTAGGTGAGCTCAGGAGCATGCACATGTCTATAGCCATCTGGCAGTAGTGTTTGCAAAATTGTTTATTGCTGTGTTATACATAGCTACAAATATAATGCTGCCAAAGACTGCATAAGACACGTGAACGCTGCTAAGCTCCTAATCAGCATACCTAGGTTTATGCTACAGCACAAACAAGAGAACAAAGCAATTTGATAATAAAAGTAAGTTGGAAAGTTGTTTACAATTGCAAGCTCTATCTGAATCATGAATGTTTCATTTTGACTTTACTGTCCCTTTAAATTTCCCACAATTACAAAATGTCTCTGTCATTATGAACTGTAAAAGCTATTAGTTTATATTGATCAAATTAGAGTATGTTTATCTAATACATTGAATAATTAAGAGTGGGCTGTTTGAGAGAAGGCAAACAGGTATTGCTTTGTACATAAATAAATATACAAACAAACTAGAGTTGTAGTAGTTGTTTAGAAAATTCACAATTATCATTCAAAATGTGTAGAACTACATTGTGAGTTGCCAAAAGATTACCTAATAACATTGTGCTAAACTAGACCTCAGTGTGAAATGTTACATTCTCAATTCGGCAAATAGATAAGATATGAGACTATAGTTCTGCTTAGCTTTCTAATATTGTCATTTTTTTTTAAAAAAATCTGCCATCAATGTTTCATTTGTGTTCTTTGCAATCATTAAGATATTTTTCTTACAGAACATGCAGCACTGGTAAAAAAATAGATAAAAAAATAATTAAAAATCAATACATAATAGTTACAGCTTTCTATCAGCAGTGTTTGCCACCAGAAAATAAATCTTTGTGTATGTAAGTATCTAAATCATTTTCACTTGCTCTGAGCATTCAATTATTGCCCTTAGCCATCTCTTCTGAAACATCATTTCTTCATATGTTTATTGCTTTCACGTATGACCATAAAATACATTGCATTTAAATAAATTAAAGGGACACAGTGTTGTATAATTTGTTGGCCCTTAGGGCCCTATTTAAGAACTGCCAGCTGGACAAGGATAACTTCTGCAAACTTGTCCGCCTGGCATCATAGCCAGCAGGCAGCAATAAAGCACAAGCGGCTGTTTGCGCAATGCAGCCCTCTGCTCGCACTCAGTCAATTGCGCTCGAGCAGTGGTTGTGAATCACCCTGGTTGGACATTCCCAGGGTGATTTTCATTAAGAAACACAGAGATGGGGTATAGGTCAAACCACTGCTATCGGCTCCAGGCTTGCTCATGTGACCCTGCACTGAAGATGCTTTAAAGTTGCATCCGCAGCTTGATGAATGGAGCCCTTCATATGTTCGAAATGACTTCTTACTTACTGCGGAGTGATACATGTATGGGAAATTGTTCCATTGTATTAATTGTTGTATTTTAAATAGCTGGTTTTGCTCATTAAACCATTACCTATTGTTTTCAAGGACATTCCCATTTAAATGGACTGAGTCTACAGGAGAAGCATACCCTATTAACTCCTTTGCTACCTCAATCATTTATTCACCATTATCCTATCAACTAATTTTTTCAGTGGATGATAACGGTGGAGATTCAGTGTTAACGCCAGCATGTACAGTATATACAGTATGTATTATAGAGACATGCAAGTCAATGACACTGCAGTCTCACTTTTATTATTCCCACCATATCATCCACACTCTTGATACATCTATATACTAAATAGATAATGTGAGATCATCAAAAGCAAACTGCTTCTGAGAATTTCCTTTATTACGGTTGTTGCAACTAGTTTTAACGATCGTGTTTCGAGTGTTAATACTGTGGGTGGCTTTTATTGTGTTGACCATATAGATAGAATTGGATTTTTTTATAATGGTTGCAGGCAAATACACTAGGGCTCCATGTACCAAGCCATCAATTCATCCGTCATTTTAGACGCGGCTAAACTCGCCGTTACTCGCCGCAGGCGAAATGGTGTCCGCTGTTGCTATGTACTAATAATCCCACAATAAATAGACACGTCTAGCCCGCCGCGAGCAGTGGCGGAATATTGATAAATTTGACGCCTCGCTCGCCGCGACTAAGCTGATGTACTTAACTTTCAGTTGAATTGTCTGGCGAATTGTTAACACGTGACATGTAAGGTGTCATGAACGTCATAGTAGTCGCAGGAATAGAATTTTGCTCCTATAAATGTAAAACTTTTCTAAACAACTTTATTATTGTTCCCAAATTTTTGGAGAGTAATTACAGAGCGCTCTTTTTTGTGATCTTTATTTGACTTGATAGATTGTCATTCTTCAGGGGTAGATGGCAAACAAACATATCAATGAAAAATAACCATCATAGCCCCTATTACTTTGGATAAGTGGCGTGAAAAAGCAGATTGACTCATTCCAATAATGACGCTAGAAACTGCCTGAAAGGAGCCTGTTGTAAAAAAATGCAATGCAACTAATAGTTTCAGAAGTCCCGGAATAGATTGTGAACGAGCAGTCATCGGCTCCAATGATCTTCAATCTCTCGATACAGGTGTAATATTGATTCACGATCAAGCCGGAATCTTTGTATGATCTCTCGGTCAGAAAGGCCGTGCAAACCAACCCGTGGAAGGAATACACGGGGGACACAAACTCTCCTTCTTCTAACGATATGATTAGCTACATTTCCAGTATTCTGTCACCTAAAAGGTGGCGAGGCAAAAATAACGAGGTAGGGGCGGAGATTGACGCGAGTGGACAAATAGATTTTTTAGTACATTCGTTTTTGGCGAGTTGGTGGTCAAATGTGTCTAATTACAGTAAAAAATGGAGAGGTAGCGAGGTTTGGCGGATAAGTACGCTCGCAATTTTAAAGATGCGAGTTTTAACATAATTGACGGCTTTGTACATATCAGTTTGCGAGTTTTGACGCGAGATTTGTTGCGGGTAGCTCGCTGACTGCTTAGTACATGGAGCCCTATGTCTATCAATGCAGATAGTAGATGTAAAACAGTCATAGTCATTGTATATGGAGCTGTTTAGAGATAATTATCAAAATACATATTCATTTTAAATCATATAGTATAAAAATAAAGGAAAAAATGAAAGGTCATGGAATACAATACAATGTTGAAGGGACACAAATACCAAATATTTTCTTTCATTATTAAGATAGAGCATAAAATTTTAAACAACTTTTCAATTTACTTTTTTACTTCTGTTATCAATTTGTCTTCATTCTTTTGGTATCATTTGTTGAAGAGGCAGCAATACACTTTTTAGCTAGCTGAACACATCTTCTGAGCAGACAACAAGAGGTATATACTGTATGTGCAGCCACCAATAGGCAATTAGCTTCCAGCAGGGCATTGCAGCTCCTAAGCCTACCTAGGTATGCTTTTCAACAAAGGATACCAAGAGGATGAAGCAAATTAGATCATAAAAGTACATTTCAAAGCTGTTTAAAATTTCATGCTTTCATATCTTTTTTTTAAGCAATGCATTTGATAACAATCTACACTTCTCAACAATTTTTTGATCACAAAAAAGAAGACCTATGCAAGCACAATTGCACTCAAAATATTCCAATATGACAATCCTACGTGGGGCGAGATTACATATACGGCACAGGCTTCAGCGCAAGTGATGAAGCCCACGCCACCCGTAATTTCCCCTCGCACATCTGGGTATTACATAAACCCCACCGGCAGTTCATTTATTCACGTCGAATAAACTAGCATTTTCCAGAAATGAGCGTAAATACAAATTTCTGGAGTCTCCAGTGACTTACGGCACTTTAGAAACTGCCGGTGGACACCTCCCAAAAATAAACCTGACACATAAAAACCCCTATATCCGTCATCAAACCCACATCGGAACTAATAATAAATATATTAACCCCTAAACCGACAACCCACACAACGCAATATGCCTAATTAAACTATTAACCCCTAATCCACAATTCACCCACATTGCATGCGCAATATCTATCTACCTGTCAACCGCAATCCCCCACCGCTATAACTAATAAAGTATATTAACCCCTATATTCGCCATCAAACCCACATTGGAACTTATAATTAAAGTATTAACCCCTAAATCCGCCAACCCCAACATGGCGATTTACCTAATAAAAGTATTAAACTCTAAATCCGCAAGCACCAACGTCGCAAACTACCTATTAAAACTATTAACTCCTAATCCGCCATGAACCCACAACGCACTAAACCTATTAAAGTATTAACCCCTAATCCGCCAAACCTACACAACACCATGCTAATAAATCTATTAACTTCTAAACCGCCAAAGCCCACAAAGCAAATAACTTAACACTAAGCCCCCTAACCTAACACCCCCTAAATTAACCCCATTACATAAATTAAACTAAAACTAAATTACAATTAAAATTAAAAAAAAACTAACATTACTTTAAAAATAAAAAACTAACGGCTAGATTATGAGTTGTGCGTTAGGCTGAAAAAGCAGCGTTAACAGGTCCTAACGCTGCTTTTTCACTAGCGCTGGTATTACGAGTCTTGCAGGTTTAGTGGCACCACACACTTCTTTGGCCTTACCGCAAAATGACTTACGTAAACTTTGTAAACCCTTTTTTCTATGGGACTTCCATAGCGCTGGTATTACGAGTCTGTTCTGGGAGGCCAAAAAGTGAGCGGTACACCCTCTACCTCCAAGATCCCTAATGCATTTTAAAGTCAGTAGTTATGAGTTTTACACTACAACGCTGTAGCATAAAACTCATAACTAAAGTGCTAAAAAGTACACTAACACCCATAAACTACCTATTAACCGCTAAACCGAGGTCCTCCCGCATCGCAAAAACTAAACTAAAATGTTTAACCCCTAATCTGACATCCCTAACATCGCCGCCACCTACATTATACTTATTAACCTCTAATCTGCCCAGACATTGCAGCCACTATAATAAACATAGTAACCCCTAAACTGCCGCACTCCTGCCTCGCAAACACTAGTTAAATATTATTAACCCCTAATCTGCCGCCCCTAACATCGCCGCCACCTACATTATACTTAATAACCCCTAATCAGCTGCCCCCAACATCGCCAACACCTACATTATTTTCATTAACCCCTAATATGCCGCCCCCAATGTCGCCGCAACCTACCTACACTTAATAACCCCTAATCTGCCGCCCCCAACGTCACTGCCACTATTCTAAATTTATTAACCCCTAACCCTAACACCCCCTAACTTAAATATAATTTAAATAAATCAAAAGAAAATTACTATCATTAACTGAATTATTCCTATTTAAAACTAAATACCTATAAAATAGCTAATAGTTACATTGCATCAAGCTTAGGGTTTATTTTTATTTTACAGGCAAGTTTGTATTTATTTTAACTAGGTAGAATATTTATTAAATAGTTATTAACTATTTAATAACTACCTAGATAAAATAAATACAAATTGACCTCTAAAGTTACACTAACACCTAATACTACACTACAATTAAATAAATTAACTAAATTAAAAACATTTAAATAAATTAAATTAATTTAGCTAAATCACAAAAAATCACTAAAGTACAGAAAATAAAAAAACAATTAAAGATCTTAAAAACTAATTACACCTAATCTAATAGCCTTATCAAAATAAAAAAGCCCCCCGAAATAAAAACCCCAAAATAAAAAACCCCTAGCCTAAACTAAACTATCAATAGCCCTTAAAAGGGCCTTTTGCGGGGCATTGCCCCAAAGTAATCAGCCCTTTTGACCTGTAAAAAAAAATACAAACAACCCCCCAACATTAAAACCCGCCACCCACCCACACAACCAACCCCCCAAATAAAATCCTAACTAAAAAAACTTAAGCTCCCAATTGCCCTGAAAAGGGTAGTTAGCTCATTTGGGCCCCAATAAAACCCACCCAATACACCCTTAAAAAAACCTAACACTAACCCCCTGAAGATCGACTTACTGTTCTGAAGACCAGACAACCATCCTCAAGGAAGTGGCAGAAGTCTTCATCCAACCGGACCGAAGTCCTCAACGAAGCCGGGAGAAGTCTTCATCCAAGCCGGGCGAAATGGTCCTCCAGACGGGCAGAAGTCTTCATCCAGAAGGCATCTTCTATCTTC